>NW_028243493.1:0-61278 GCF_964263255.1 Lissotriton vulgaris | reverse complement strand
TGGATTCTATGTTTGGATTGGTACAGCAGGCACCATCTACAGCAAGCCCTCCTGTTCTGGAGCTCCGAGCATGGCCTGCACCTTTGAACTGTGTATGTAAATACAGCGCAGTGCCCCCCTCTATGAGAAGAACACTCACCTGAGTTTGTATACCATATGGGGAGAAAGGATGCAGCATTTGGCTGCATTAAGGTGCTGACAGTGTGATTTTTCCTTTGTTTTTATTCCTTAATGGTTGCTAGGACATTGTGCAAAACGCAGTCAGCAGGACTGGGAAGCCACTTGGCATCGAGTTGAAAATCACTGTATTTTTCACTCTCTGTGGAGCGCACGAAAACCTGGCATGGATTGGGGGTAGCCCAACAGTGACTGCAGAGGCTGGGCTTACATTTACTCCAACCAGAGTGAATTGTGGACCTTTTTCAAACGAGCCCCCAGGTGAAATCACATCGCTTGATGGAACAGGCACTGAAGAAAGTCATCAGGCTGAAATGCTTCTGCCTAGCGTTTCAATCAACATTTTCACTCTGAGCGCTTGAATTCTGCAAATAAATTTAGCGGTCAGCACTGAGCATGTGTCGGACCCGTTTTTCAGTGAAAAGTGGGATTGGATTCTATGTTTGGATTGGTACAGCAGGCACCATCTACAGCAAGCCCTCCTGTTCTGGAGCTCCGAGCATGGCCTGCACCTTTGAACTGTGTATGTAAATACAGCGCAGTGCCCCCCTCTATGAGAAGAACACTCACCTGAGTTTGTATACCATATGGGGAGAAAGGATGCAGCATTTGGCTGCTTTAAGGTGCTGACAGCGTGATTTTTCCTTTGTTTATATTCCTTAATGGTTGCTAGGACATTGTGCAAAACGCAGTCAGCAGGACTGGGAAGCCACTTGGCATCGAGTTGAAAATCACTGTATTTTTCACTCTCTGTGGAGCGCACGAAAACCTGGCATGGATTGGGGGTAGCCCAACAGTGACTGCAGAGGCTGGGCTTACAAATACTCCAACCAGAGTGAATTTGGAACCTTTTTCAAACCGGCCCCCAGGTGAAATCACATCGCTTGATGGAACAGGCACTGAAGAAAGTCATCAGGCTGAAACGAGTCTGCCTAGTGTTTCAATCAACATTTTCACTCTGAGCGCTTGAATTCTGAAAATAAATCTAGCTGTCAGCACTGAGCTATATATATATATATATATATATATATTTACTGAAAAAACCATAGGTTATAGACCATATATAGTTAGGAATTTGCATTTACGAAACCTTGAAAATTCACTGAAAAAACCATTGGTTATAGACCATATATAGTTAGGGATTAGCATTTACAAAACCTTAATTTACTCGCACAAAACCATAGAAATCCGCATATATAGTTAGTTGCAATAACTATATATCGCGCACCCGCAATCCACTGCTGATGATGTCACATATTACATCATTCATGACATGGTCAGTGACATCACTGATGACATCACTGATGACATCTCAAATGACATCACTGATGACATCACTGATGACGTCACTGATGACAACATCCAGTGACTGTATGTTTCTGTAAAGTTAAAATATGTCTTACATATTGAAGAATGAGTGGATGTATAAGTGTTTGGATGAAGGATTTAGTAGGTGCATGACTGATTGTATGAGGGAATGATTAAATGTGTCTCACTGAGTGCATGGGTTAGTGACTAAACTGTCTTAATTTGTGCATCATTATTTCTGCAGTTCTGTAAACTGCTGCAGGTGTTGATTAGTAGCTATATGAGTAACTATATGGGTTATTGATTGGTTGCCCAAATATTTGTATGGGAGAGTGAGTGTGTGTGTGGGGGTGGCTGGGAGGTGTGTGACTCTGTGCATAGATGTGTGAGCAGTTGATTCACTAGATGTATGGGTTCAAAAGTGCATGTGGAAACAGCTGTATGGGCGGTTGACTGTCTGCATGAGTGTATTGGTGAGTGATTGGATTTCTCAGTGCTACATGTCAAAGTAAGTACATATGTAAAACACAGTACATGTAAGAGTTGACATATATAAATAACTGTGCATAAGAGCCAGTGAATGTGTGAGTGGCTGTATGGATCATTATGAACTTGTATCAGTGATTGTATAAAGAGTAAATATGTGTTAGTATATGTTTGATTAAGTAAGGTGTGTATAACTGTATAGTTGAGGAAATGGAGGTGTGATTGATACTTTGCATGACTGACTAGGTGTGTGAGTAACTCCATGGATGAGTGTCAGTCTGTGAGTGTCTGTTTACACTGATTGTATCTAAGGTTATATTAGAGTCTGAAGAGGTTCATCGTATTATCACATGAATGATATCATCAGTGATGTGATCAGTAATGTCAAATGAGATGTTATCAGTGATTTCATCAGTGATGTCATTTGAGGGCTGGTGAGCATGTGGCTCTGGGTGTCCTCTTGTCTGTGGTCAGCTGCTTCTGGACACCACACCCCCGTACACTGATCGCACCGTTGGGCGCCACATGGGTTTTAATTGTACATTTATTAACTGCCACAATGATGAACTCACAAGAGGTAAATGGTGTATGCACTACAAGACCCAGAAGGCCATTTCATCTGACCACGCCCTTGAAGGCAGGCTTTAATAATCACGAGTGCATACTGCATCATCATTGCCAAGCAGGAGCCATTGAAGAAGGGATAGACTCCCTACCGGTCTGGCTGTACACGAACAAATGGTGACTGTTCTCCCTGCGTCTCCTGTTGCAGCTGCTCCTTAAAGAAATGGATCCAAATTTTACCATTCTTGTGGCTTCTTCCACTGAGGGCTAAACTCTTTGTTGGAATATATATATATACATATATATATATATTATCAATCACCTCCTCGAAAGGAATGAACCCGCACTCGAAGGATCTCTCTTTTCCAATTCTTTATTCATCCATAGTTCTCAATCACAAAAAAATATATACCAACGCGTTTCACCGCCAACAGACGGCTTGATCACGGTAGATATTTACATCACTCACTGACTTCTTTTAAGGTGTGGTTTTTCAAAGCCACGTGATTAACATGTGACTTCCTGTCTATTGTGCTAAGAATTCTGGGACTTGTAGTTAAACTCAATAACACGGATGTTTTGTAAAACACACAATTTTACACCAATTTTTTTGATCTCTCAACCATAATTCAAAAAAACATTTATATAATAGTTTTAAGTTTGCTGCCGCAAATTTCAACTTAAATTGTTCTTGGGTCATGGCCATCCCCCATAGTTCGTCAAGGTCCGAATTATCTTTTGTTAGGGCCGTTGTCAAACAGACCACATTGTCATTGAGAGTCCTTTAATATAGCCCTCCAGTGGGCAATTGGGGGAGCAGATTATTAGTGTTGCTTGGTTTTACGTGTGTTCTTTCAGCGCCCCATTGTTTTTCACATTATGTACTATGATTAAGCAGCAGGAAAAGTTTATTCACTTTTTTTCTTTTTTTCTTTTCTTTTTTACATTCCCTTCACGACTATTTTACAGTAGGTGCCTTATTCTTTTCTAATCGTTCTTCTTGTATGTTCTCATATATCTACAAATGTACATAAAGTTCTTCACTCTGATTTAACCCGTCCGGATGTAAAGTTCAAAAGTTCAATATTTGGCGTGACTCTCTGCATCTCAGTTTTCGCTCACGGTCTTCTCCTTTTTCATGAGGTAGTATTGTTTCTAGACCATAGAACTTTAACAGTTTCCAGTCACTGTTGTGTGCAATCTCCATGTGTTGGGCGACAGCATTACTTCTATCTTTATTGGTCGTCGCCCTTACATGTTCGAGGATTCGTAATTTCAGTTCCTTTTTGGTGCTGCCGATATATTTCAAAGCACACGGACATTCAATCACGTAAACTACATAGTCTGTTCTGCAGTTTATTAATTGTTTGATTAACCAAGATTTTTTATTTGGTAAAGTAACTTCTGTTCTGTTCACGGCGATCTGACAGACTTTACATTGTTGACATTTTATGAATCCTTTGCTTTTTAACCATTGAATGCCTTTTTTCTTTTTCTCCGGATCTTGATGGTGGCTGTGCACCAGTTTGTCTCTCAGACTAGTGGCTCTCCTGTATGTTACTTCCGGATGGTTTCCCATTATTTTTCCGGCAGTTTCATCTAAATGTAGAATTTTCCAATTCTTTCTTAAATGTTTACGATCTGTTTAGATTCCCTTGAGGGATCCAGTATCAGTCTCACCGGTTGTTTATCAGTTTGTGCTTCGTCTTTCTTTTTTGGTTTAGTCTGGAGGATTTCTTCTCTTTTCTTTTCATTTGCTCTTGTCCAGCCTTTTGTAATGATACTTTGTTTGTATCCTCGTCTTTTAAATCTGCGTGCCATATCCTGGCTGTTTGTTGTCCATTCTTTTTCTTGGGAGCAAATGCGGCGTAGTCTTAAAAATTCTCCGTACGGTATGTTATCTTTTACAGATGTTTGATGGAAACTCTCCACATGGAGTGTTGCATTTGTAGATGTCTCCTTCCTATATAGTGTGGTCTCAACTTTGTTGTTATGTATGTAGATTCTGGTGTCAAGGAATATTGCTTCATCTCGACTTATATTATAGGTAAATCTCAAGTTTGTATCTGTCGAGTTCAAGATGTTGAAGTACGTTTCAAATTCCTGCTCTGATCCATCCCACACTATCAAGAGATCATCGATGTATCTCAGCCACTTTGCTATTTTGTTGACATGATGATCATTGTCCGGGTGCCACGCCACTTGTTGTTCCCACCACCACATGGTGAGACATGCGAATGCTGGACTAAAGGAGAAACCCATTGCGCAGCCTTTGAACTGTTGGTAAATTTCTTCACCGAAAAGAAAGACATTCTGGATGAGACATAAGTCAATCATATCAAGGAGCATTTAGTTGTGCTTAGTGAATTGGATATTTCTCTCTTTCAGAAAAAAGGCACATGCTTGTGTACCTATGCTGTGCTCAATGTTCGTATACTGCAGAACAGACTATGTAGTTTACATGATTGACTGTCCGTGTGGTTTGAAATATATCGGCAGCACCAAAAAGGAACTGAAATTACGAATCCTCGAACATGTAAGGGCGACGACCAATAAAGATAGAAGTAATGCTGTCGTCAAACACATGGAGAATGCACACAACAGTGACTGGAAACTGTTAAAGTTCTATGGTCTAGAAACAATACTACCTCATGAAAGAGGAGGAGACCGTGAGTGAAAACTGAGATGCAGAGAGTCACGCCAAATATTGAACTTTCGAACTTTACACCCGGACGGGTTAAATCAGAGTGAAGAACTTTATGTACATTTGTAGATATATGAGAACATACAAGAAGAACGATTAGAAAAGAATAAGGCACCTACTGTAAAATAGTCATAAAGGGAATGTAAAAAAGAAAAGAAAAAAAGAAAAAAAGTGAATAAACTTTTCCTGCTGCTTAATCATAGTACATAATGTGAAAAACAATGGGACGCTGAAAGAACACACGTAAAACCAAGCAACACTAATAATCTGCTCCCCCAATTGCCCACTGGAGGGCTATATTAAAGGACTCTCAATGACAATGTGGTCTGTTTGACAACGGCCCTAACAAAAGATAATTCGGACCTTGACAAACTATGGGGGATGACCATGACCCAAGAACAATTTAAGTTGAAATTTGCGGCAGCAAACTTAAAACTATTATATAAATGTTTTTTTGAATTATGGTTGAGAGATCAAAAAAATTGGTGTAAAATTGTGTGTTTTACAAAACATCCGTGTTATTGAGTTTAACTACAAGTCCCAGAATTCTTAGCACAATAGACAGGAAGTCACATGTTAATCACGTGGCTTTGAAAAACCACACCTTAAAAGAAGTCAGTGAGTGATGTAAATATCTACCGTGATCAAGCCGTCTGTTGGCGGTGAAATGCGTTGGTATATATTTTTTGGTGATTGAGAACTATGGATGAATAAAGAATTGGAAAAGAGAGATCCTTCGAGTGCGGGTTCATTCCTTTCGAGGAGGTGATTGATAATTGAATTTGGCGGGGCTCTGCCAAGGAATCCGGCACCGATGCGAGAATAGCCAGGGGTCGACCAAATCGAGCCAAGTTGTTGGGATATATATATGTATATATATATATATATATATATATATATATATATATATATATATTCACTGAAAAAACCATAGGTTTTAGGCCATATATAGTTAGGGATTAGCATTTACAAACCCTTAATTTACTCGCACAAAACCATTGAAATTCGCATATATAGTTAATTGCAATAACTATATATTGCGCACCCGCAATCCACTGCTGATGATGTCACATATTACATCATTCATGACATGGTCAGTGACCTCACTGATGACATCACTGATGACATCTCAAATGACATCACTGATGACATCACTGATGACACCATCCAGTGACTGTATGTTTCTGTAAAGTTAAAATATGTCCTACATATTGAAGAATGAGTGGATGTATAAGTGTCTGGATGAAGGATTTAGTAGGTGCATGACTGACTGTATGAGTGAGTGATTTAATGTGTCTCACTGAGTGCATGGGTTAGTGACTAAACTGTCTTAATTTGTGCATCATTATGTCTGTTGTTCTATGAACTGCTGCATGTGTTGATCAGTAGCTATATGAGTAACTATATGGGTTATTGATTGGTTGCCCAAGTATTTGTATGGGAGAGTGAGTGTGTGTGTGGGGGTGGCTCGGAGGTGTGTGACTCTGTGCATACATGTGTGAACAGTTGATTCACTAGATGTATGGATTCAAAAGTGCATGTGGAAACAGCTGTATGGGCGGTTGACTATGTGCATGAGTGTATTGGTGAGTGAATGGATATCTCAGTGTTACATGTCAAAGTAAGTACATATGTAAAACACAGTACATGTGAGAGTTGACATATATAAATAACTGTGCATAAGAGCCAATGAATGTGTGAGTGGCTGTATGGATCATTGTGAACTTGTATCAGTGATTGTTAAGAGAGTAAATATGTGTTAGAATATGTTTGAATAAGTAAGGTGTGTATAACTGTATAGTTGAGCAAATGGAGGTGTGATTGATTCTTTGCATGACTGACTAGGTGTGTGAGTAACTCCATGGATGAGTGACAGTATGTGAGTGTCTGTTTACGCTGAGTGTATCTAAGGTCATATTAGAGTCTGAAGAGGTTAATCATATTATCACATGAATGATGTCATCAGTGATGTGATCAGTAATGTCAAATGAGACCACCAAGAAAACAGCATTCAAGGACCGGTTGGACAACAACGCACACAACTGCAAGGAACTCTTCAACATCGTGAAAGAGCTTTCCAATTCCAGCGCAGGAAACAACGACATCACCCCATTGCAAGACCTTTGCAACTCCCTCGCTTCATACTTCCACAACAAGATCACGGACATACACAGCAGCTTCAACAACCAACCAACGCACACCATGACCGAACAACCACCCCCCACCACCACCCTCCACGCCTGGACCCCGATCAGCACCGAAGACACCATCCGCACGATGAACTCCATCCACTCCGGATCACCGACCGACCCCTGCCCTCACCACGTCTTCAACAAGGCCGACGCTGTCATCGCACCCCACCTGCTAGACATCATCAACACTTCCTTCGACACCACCATCTTCCCTGAGAGCTGGAAACACGCCGAACTCAGCGCTCTACTCAAGAAACCAACAGCGGACCCCACCAACCTCAAGAATTACCGCCCCATCTCGCTTCTCCCGTTTCCAGCCAAAGTCATCGAGAAGACCGTCAACAAGCAGATGGCCGCCTTCCTCGAGACGAACGGATCCCTCGACCCCTCACAGTCCGGCTTCCGAGCCAAACACAGCACCGAGACCGCCCTCATCGCCGCCACCGATGACATCCGAGCCCTGATGGACAATGGAGAAACAGCGGCCCTCATCCTCCTAGACCTCTCCGCGGCATTCGACACGGTCTGCCACCGCACCCTAGTACGGCGCCTCAGCAACATCGGAATCCAGGACAAGGCGCTGGAATGGATCATCTCCTTCCTCGACGGAAGAACACAGAGAGTCCGCCTGTCGGGACTGGCAGCAGCACAAGGAACAGAAACGCCACTAACCTTACTACTTGTCCCAGCAGAGACGATGATAGATGCTAGAGCCTAGACTCCCTGCTTGCACAACCCCCAACAGAGTAAAGATATACCTCTGTCTGACTTTGTGCAAGAAGGGAAAAAAGGAGAGAAGAAGCAGATGTGGAAACGTAGAGCTGGTTGAGCTTCTCTGCGCTTCGTCTCAAAATGGACTGGGTCTAAAGGACAGCTCTGTAACACCGTCACGGGTATCTGAAAGGGGAACAAACACACTATTACCCTTCAGGTTCACACTATACTTAATACTATTATCAATTGAGATTATGGTATCACTCACCACAACTCCTATTGAAAGGGCTTCTAATGGAAGGTGTCCAATAACCCCTTTCCTCATTAAATGTCCTTTTTAGACATAGGATAATTCCCAAAGTCTCGGACCGTCAGTTCCACAATAATAGGTTTACTCCACCAAGCAAAAATCATAAACAAACGATGCTTCTAAATCTTCTGCTCTCCTGTCGTTGTTTAACAGCACAACACGGACTCCATGTTCCCAAAAAGTATTTCAAAGTACATATATTTCATTTGCCTTGGAACTCGAGTTCAACTTTCCCTCTGACGGGCAAAATACAAATGCTTCCCTAGCGCAGCCGCGCAGGATCTATAAATGTTCTCTTAGCACTTTTAGCCTGTCATCGGTTTGCGTTAAATAAACACGCGCGCACGACAACCCGGCTAGATTTCTCGCGTGTCACAGTAGCGCGGAATGCGCACTAGAACGACTCCGCGGCTACCCTTAACTGAACAACTCTTCTCAGAGTCCAGGTTACGATTCTACAATCAGAAGGAGGCGAGCCCGCGCTCCTTCTCGTGATCACAAAAATACCGCTTGGCGAATGTCCGCTTCACTACACAGTCTCCCAACACGATTCCTCTGCTAAGCGCTGAAATTCTTCTCGCTGGAATCCGGCGGGGATCACCATCCGCCCATCCCACGACTCGAACTGCAGGAACAATTGTCAAGCACCTTTCTCTGGGGAAGGAGGGGCTTAGTACTCACAAGACTCCCCCAGGGCAGTCTGGGAGTCGTAGTTTTTTGCCACATGCCCGTTTTCACCACATAGCAGGAATTCAACCCTTTTGTTTTCGCAATCGCCACAGAACCCCCTCTCGAGGACAGCCGTCCCGGCGGTCGCCCAGGCTTACCAGGATACAGGTCATGAAAACGAGCAACCAACTCAGGACAATGGAGGTTACGCACCGGTTCCCAAGTCCGCTCTTCAGGGCCAAACCCTTTCCACTCTACCAAGTACTGAATCCGCCCTCGCACCATACGGGAGTCCAGAATCGAATGTACCTCATACTCCTCCTGACCATCAACCTCCACTGGAAGGGGTCTATCAGACAACCTAGTACTAACAGGACAGGGTTGGAGCAGAGAAACGTGAAAGACGGGATGGATTCTCCAAGTATCAGGGAGTGTCAGTCGTACTACCACAGGGTTAATGACCCTCTCAATGGCATAGGGCCCCACATACCTAGGCTTCAACTTGTTCTCTCCCTTCAGATGTAAATGTTTTGTGGAAAGCCACACCTTATCCCCCACCACATACTCGGGAGCAGAAGATCTCCTATTGTCAGCAAAACGCTTCTGAGAAGACTGAGCGTTCACTAAACTGTGACGTGCCTCAACTAACACCGCCCTGAGATGTGCATGATGTTCGTGTATGCTTGGTACCGGGGAGTGAACAGGCACCTCAAAAGGCAGTGCATTAGGGTGATAGCCATATAGACAGAAGAAAGGGGAACAGCCCAAAGTGGAATGAATGGCGTTGTTGTATGCAAATTCCGCCATCCATATCAAGGTAGTCCATTCAGTATCGTTCTGTAAGGCAAAGCAGCGAAGGTATTGCTCCAACGTCTGATTCAGGCGTTCCGTTTTCCCGTCCGTCTGAGGGTGATAGGACGAAGAGAGCCTAGCATCAACATCCAGGATTTTACAGAGGGCTGTCCAAAAACGAGAGGTAAATTGAGTACCTCGATCGGTGATGATCACACAAGGGATCCCATGGGCACGAATTATGTTTTGCAAGAACACATGCGCCAATTCTACAGAGGTAGGCAGGCCTTTCAGGGGAATGAAATGTCCCATCTTTGTTAAATGGTCTATGACCACTAAGATCACCGTTTTCCCCTCACATGGTGGCATTTCTACGATGAAATCCATTGACACTGTATGCCATGGTTTAGGCGGAATAGGGAGTGGTCGGAGCAATCCAACAGGTTTTACATGAATGGCTTTCCCTTGAATGCAAACAGCACAGTTCATCACATAATGTCGCACAGCCTCTCTCAATTTAGGCCACCAGAAGTTGCGTTCCACCACTGCAATTGTCTTATAGATACCCAAATGTCCACCCAATGGAGAATCATGGATCCATGACAATACTTTTAGTTGCAAAGGTTCAGTGGGGACAAAAATGGCTAGTCCTTGATAGGCAAGATCGTCCTTTTCCGTTCGGTGGTCAGGATCCTCCTGTATCCAACCTTGCACGTCCATATCTGCAAGTGCCACCCGCACATCACCCAGGAATTCCGGTGTAGATATCAAGGCGATCAAGGAAGATGGATTGTCGGTTTCCCGAAGGATCAGGGGAGGTTCATCTTCCTTCTCGGTACTCTGCTCCGCCGTTTCTCCGATCCGGGAAAGAGCGTCAGCTTTCCCATTTTGAGGCCCTGGTCTATATTTGATAACAAAATCAAAGTCCGAAAAGAACAGAGTCCACCTCAATTGCCGGGGAGTAAGAGCCTTGGCGGTTTTAAGGAACAACAGGTTTCTGTGATCGGTGTAAATTTCGACTGTGTGCATGGCTCCCAACAGGTAGTGCCGCCATTCCTCACACGCTCGTTTTATGGCGAGAAGTTCTTTGTCCGTAACGGAGTAGTTGATTTCGCAAGGGGTAAGTTTCCTCGAGAAATAGGCCACAGGATGCAACTGACCTGTTTCGGGGTGACGCTGTGATAGTATTCCGCCAATGGCATACAGGGAGGCATCGGTTTCCAAGACGAAAGGTATCTGTGGATCGGGATGGCGCAGGATAGGAGCCTGTGTGAACTGTTCTTTGAGATATTGAAACGACCTCTCTGCTGCAGAGTTCCAACAAAACACAGAGTTCTTTCTCAGTAGACTAGATATGGGTTGTATTATCTTGGAGAAATCCTGGATAAACCGACGGTAGTAGTTGGCAAAACCAAGGAAACTCTGCACTGCCTTGACGTTCTTGGGCGTACCCCATCCTACGATAGCCTCCACTTTACTGGAATCCATTTGGAAGCCTTGTGCGGAGATGATGTAACCAAGGAAGGACACTTCTTTCACGTGAAAAAGACATTTTTCGAGTTTGGCGTACAAGGAATTTTGCCGTAGGCGATGTAACACAGTTTTCACATGATCCACGTGTTCGTGCAGAGTAGATGAATAGATCAAAATGTCATCTATGTACACTATGCAGAATGTCTCCAGACACCCACGTAGTACCTCATCCATGAAGTATTGGAAGGCGGCAGGGGCGTTACAGAGCCCGAAGGGCATCACAAGGTACTCGAACAATCCGAATTTAGTTCTAAACGCGGTTTTCCACTCGTCTCCACTCTGAACTCTAACCAAATGATACGCCCCTCGGAGATCGAGTTTTGTGAAGAATCGAGCTCCCTTCAGCTGGTCTAAGAGTACAGGTATAAGTGGCAGAGGGTAACGATTCTTCACCGTCATTCTGTTAATGGCCCTGTAATCAATGCATGGCCTCAATTCCTCGCAATCCTTCTTGGGAATAAAAAACATCGGCGAGGAAGCAGGCGAGGTAGAATGACGGATGAACCCCGTAGCCAGATTTTCATCAAGGTAATTCCGCAAATACACGGTTTCTTTTTCAGTAAGGGCGTAGACTCGGCTACAAGGAATATCAGCCCCCGGAATGAGATCAATTCTACAGTCGTAGACACGATGTGGTGGCAGATCGGTGGCCTTCTGTTTGTCAAACAAAGAGCTGAACTCCTGGTATTCATCAGGGAGAGCGGTGGCACAGCAGTATGGTCCGATAGAACATCCAGAAGCCAGGCAAACTGAAGGAGTAGCTTGTTGTTCTTCAGTACTAGACATTTCCTGTCTACAATTCGCCTTACAAAATGCAGAAGATAAGGTTATAGTGCGTGCGGCCCAGCTGACTTGAGGATCGTGAAGCGTCAGCCACGGCATACCCAATATGAGACGGAACTGGGGAGCGTCTATCAAGTCGAATTGTATCATCTCATGATGGTTCTGATTTGTCTGCATCCGAAGTGCTTGTGTATGATAAGAGACAGGACCAGATGACAACACCGTTCCATCCACTGCTTTGACCAGCTCCGGTTTATCCTTCTTCTCACATACAATCCCAATTTCATAGCGTATTCCTGGTCAATGTAGTTACCAGTTGCTCCTGAGTCAAGCAATGCATCAATTTCCATAGCATCACTGGAAGTGACCCATAAAGTTACTTTTAGATTCATGTGGGCCACTGCAGGATGCAAGGTATTCGCGAGTGTAAATGAGATCTTTGGCGGTAAACAACCCAAGGCAGCGACCTCCTCCTGATTTGGGCATGCTAGTTTTCCGCCGGTCTTCCCGCTTGTATGACAGCCTGTGAAGGGAATGCCGTCGATCTTCCAGGGAATACGTTTCTTGCTCGGCAATCTTTAACAAAATGACCGCCCTTTCCGCAGTAGAGGCACTGTTTAAGTCTCCTTCTCTTGTCTTTTTCTTCCTTTGAAAGGGGGCCCCTAATACCTCCTATTTGCATAGGTTCGACCCCCTCGGGCATCTTCGGGTGGTCTTCTATGTTACTCCGGGGACGTGGGTAGAAAAAACGGCCGTCTCCTCTGCCTCTATCACCCCGTCTTTCCAGAAGGCGATGATCCAATTGAACGGTCAAATCAATCAGTTCTTCACAGGTCGTGGGAAGTTGTACTACTTGAGCTAATACGTCTTTAAGCTCCCCCCGAAGCCCCTGGTAGAAAATAGAGATCCTCTTAGCAGTAGGCCACTCTGTTTCGACCACGAGACGATTAAAGGAAGTAATGTAGGAAAGCAGATCTTGGGACCCTTGTCGCAATGTCAATAACTCTCTATCCAGAGACAACATATGGAGTTTTCTGTCGAACAAGCGTCTCAGTTCCAAGCAGAAATCATCAAAATCATGCAATACCGGATCATTTCTCTCCAGCAAAGGTATTGTCCAACTTGCTGCATTGCCTCCCATGTAGGACATCATAAACGCGGTCTTTGTTGTATCCTCTTGGAACACCCCCGGTTTGCACAGAAAGTGCAATCTACATTGATTTAAAAATGTCTCAAATTTACGGGGATCCCCGTAAAACCTTTCAGGAGGGGCCAGTGGAATTCCAGTATTCTGTATCACATGGACTGTAGGAACTGCATCCGAAGAAGAGGAGGGTGTGGACACTGTGAACCCACCCCCTTCAGCACCCTGGGACACAGGGGTGGTGGAAGTGGAAGGGGGTTGTAAAGTGGCCGGCTTGATATAAGAAGCCCCCTTGTTACCCTTACTGGACAATTCGGACATCTCTTTCCTAAGGACCCCCAGTTCTTTATATAGAACCTGACTCTCTGTGCGTGAAGTGGTGACTTCCTGCTGAAGAGCCGCAAGGCTCTCCACCACGGAATTTAATACACTTTCAACGTTCATCGTCCGGGCTGGGTCTTGTTACTTGGGCTTGACAATCTGTCGGGACTGGCAGCAGCACAAGGAACAGAAACGCTACTAACCTTACTACTTGTCCCAGCAGAGACGATGATAGATGCTAGAGCCTAGACTCCCTGCTTGCACAACCCCCAACAGAGTAAAGATATACCTCTGTCTGACTTTGTGCAAGAAGGGAAAAAAGGAGAGAAGAAGCAGATGTGGAAACGTAGAGCTGGTTGAGCTTCTCTGCGCTTCGTCTCAAAATGGACTGGGTCTAAAGGACAGCTCTGTAACACCGTCACGGGTATCTGAAAGGGGAACAAACACACTATTACCCTTCAGGTTCACACTATACTTAATACTATTATCAATTGAGATTATGGTATCACTCACCACAACTCCTATTGAAAGGGCTTCTAATGGAAGGTGTCCAATAACCCCTTTCCTCATTAAATGTCCTTTTTAGACATAGGATAATTCCCAAAGTCTCGGACCGTCAGTTCCACAATAATAGGTTTACTCCACCAAGCAAAAATCATAAACAAACGATGCTTCTAAATCTTCTGCTCTCCTGTCGTTGTTTAACAGCACAACACGGACTCCATGTTCCCAAAAAGTATTTCAAAGTACATATATTTCATTTGCCTTGGAACTCGAGTTCAACTTTCCCTCTGACGGGCAAAATACAAATGCTTCCCTAGCGCAGCCGCGCAGGATCTATAAATGTTCTCTTAGCACTTTTAGCCTGTCATCGGTTTGCGTTAAATAAACACGCGCGCACGACAACCCGGCTAGATTTCTCGCGTGTCACAGTAGCGCGGAATGCGCACTAGAACGACTCCGCGGCTACCCTTAACTGAACAACTCTTCTCAGAGTCCAGGTTACGATTCTACAATCAGAAGGAGGCGAGCCCGCGCTCCTTCTCGTGATCACAAAAATACCGCTTGGCGAATGTCCGCTTCACTACACAGTCTCCCAACACGATTCCTCTGCTAAGCGCTGAAATTCTTCTCGCTGGAATCCGGCGGGGATCACCATCCGCCCATCCCACGACTCGAACTGCAGGAACAATTGTCAAGCACCTTTCTCTGGGGAAGGAGGGGCTTAGTACTCACAAGACTCCCCCAGGGCAGTCTGGGAGTCGTAGTTTTTTGCCACATGCCCGTTTTCACCACATAGCAGGAATTCAACCCTTTTGTTTTCGCAATCGCCACACCGCCTACCACCGTACAAGTCAGAGGCCTCCGAAGTCATCTGCGGCGTCCCCCAAGGATCATCTCTGAGCCCCACCCTCTTCAACGTCTACATGAGCCCCCTCGCGGCCATCGTACGCAAACACAACCTCAGCATAATCTCCTACGCCGACGACACCCAGCTGATCCTCTCCCTGACCAACGACCCCGCCGCCGCCAGAGCCAACCTGCACGAAGGGATGAAAGAGGTAGCCGAGTGGATGACGACCAGCCGCCTGAAACTGAACTCGGACAAGACTGAGGTCCTCATCCTGGGCTCCTCACCCTCCGCCTGGGACGACTCCTGGTGGCCTCCCGCCCTGGGCACCGCACCCAAACCGACAGACCATGCACGAAACCTGGGCTTCATCCTGGACTCCTCCCTCTCCATGACCAGGCAAGTCAACAACGTCTCCTCGGCGTGCTTCAACATCCTACGCATGCTACGGAAGATCTTCTGGTGGATCCCCACAGAGACCAGGAAGACCGTCACCCAGGCCCTCGTCACCAGCCGACTGGACTACGGCAACGCCCTCTACGCCGGTACCACCGCCAAGCTCCAGAAGAGACTCCAGCGGATCCAAAACGCCTCAGCCAGACTCATCCTCGACATCCCACGAACCAGCCACATCTCCGGACATCTGAGAGACCTTCACTGGCTCCCCGTCAACAAGAGAATCACCTTCCGCCTCCTCACCCACGCACACAAAGCCCTACACGACCAAGGCCCGAGCTACCTCAACAGCAGAGTCAACTTCTACGCTCCCAAACGCCACCTCCGATCAGCCAACCACGCCCTCGCCGCCGTCCCCCGCATCCGAAGAGCGACTACAGGAGGAAGGTCCTTCTCCTACCTGGCCGCCAAGACCTGGAACTCCCTCCCGACCGACCTGCGCCTGACCCAAGACCACCTCTCCTTCAGGAAGAAGCTGAAGACCTGGCTGTTCGAGCAGTAGCGGCACCCCCCCCCCCCCAGCGCCTTGAGACCCTACGGGTATGTAGCGCGCTCTATAAGTGTCACTGATTGATATCATTTGAGATGTCATCAGTGATGTCATTTGAGATGTCATCAGTGATGTCATCAGTGATGTCATTTGAGATGTCATCAGTGATGTCATCAGTGATGTCACTGACCATGTCATGAATGATGTAATATGTGACATCATCAGCAGTGGATTGCGGGTGCGCGATATATAGTTATTGCAATTAACTATATATGTGAATTTCAATGGTTTTGTGCGAGTAATGGTTTTGTAAATGCTAATCCCTAACTATATATGGCCTAAAACCTATGGTTTTTTCAGTGAATTTCATTGGGTTTTTAAAAGCTAATATCTATAGCTGTAACATATATTTTTATTCTAATTCACAAATATATTTCAATATATTTGTATTATATTTTTTTAATTCAATTTATATTATAGTTTAAATTATTTTTTCTTGTTTCGTTGCCGGTCCGCGAATCGGTAAACGTTCCGTTAGTGCAAATACCGCGTTAGAAAGGCACATCGTGACGTGTCCCGTAAACGCAACATATCGCGTTACTACGTAATGCCCCTTATGACGTGCTGCGTTAGCGCACCCGGAAGCGTTCTGGAACGCGAACCAAGGCGCGAAACGTAAAGCCCCGGAATCGATCCGAGGCGCGGCGCGGAACGCGGAACGTAAGCATAACAGGCCATGTGACTAGTTAATAAAACTTTTCATTGGTTGATTTTACTTTTAGTTTCCTAATGATGGAATGCTTGATCATATGACGTAAAACAAACACTTTTCATTGGTTTAGAACATTTTCTTTTCTCAAATGATGAAAGTCCCACCTTTTTTCCTCACTCTGACTTTCATTTTTATGAGAGAAAGACCTGTTTTTGTTTGCTAAGACATGGCATTTCTATTAGCTGCAGCTGGTGGATCTCCACCACTTCCACAACCACCAAAGAAGAGAGGACCGACTAGCCAGGTCATCTTCGACCAGGAAGAAGAAGAAGAGGAAGACGAGGAACAGGAGCAAGGGACAAGTGGCTTTCTGAAAGAAATGCCAAGAACATCCTGTGTGAAAGTGAATTTTATCTGGCAATTTTTTCTTTTCCTTCTCATGAAAAGAAAGTTAATGCCAGGTACGTTACCTGCCTCATCTGCAAAAAAACACTCTCGAGAGGGACCGAAAAAAAATATAGCTTTGGTAATCATACCATGCATCGGCACATGGAGACTTGGCATCCTCTTAATTATTCCAAAGCGCAATTTCGAGATTTGGTGGATAACCCCCGACCAGCAAAAACATCCACCAATGACTTAGCAATAAAAGAGTCAGAGGCAAGCGAAACGGTTCCAAATCTGCAAAAGAACTTTCGGCAGATGAGATTGACTTGTGTAGAGTGTGGAAAATTAATTTCATGCGGAGAAATGAGTATTACTTTAATGAATAGATCTTTTGAAAATCATCAATGTCCAAAACGTTCAAGTAAGTAATTTTTTTTTTTTGCTCCTGTTGAGCCCTTTGAAGTGAATCATTTTTGTTTCCCCTTCCTAAAAAAAAACAAAAAAAAATAAAACATCAAAAATAATAAAAAAAAGTTATTTTCAGAACTACCTTCCCTTTTAAAAAAAATTGCTAGAATGTTTAGCACTCTAGCATCCTCTATTTCTTTTGTTACGCTTCCCGGTTAGCGTTCGAGTACGTGAACCGGGAGCGAAGTAAAAAAAATATTTTTTTTAAAAAGACGAATTAATAAACAGAGAGTAATGTGAAAAGAAAGAAAAATAGAGGGAGTAACACACAGTTAGTGTTGAAAGAGGGACTGATAAAAGAAGTGAAAAGAGTAGTATAAATAAGTAATAGAAAAAGAAATGAAGGAAGTAGCAAAGACAGGAAACTAAGGGTTAAAAAAAGAAGCAGAGGAACTAATAAAAGTTAAATCTGATAGACATGTAACGTAAAAAGTACTAAACGCTTACCTTATAATTGTCATTACCGTACTCTATTATCATTTTCATACTTTTAATCTGTGTAAGAAAGAACAAAAAAATTTAAATTAATACAAGATGGTAAAAAAAGAGTGAACATAAGACAAAATGAATGTTAAATGTGGTATACTAGTAAAGCGAGCAGCTGACCCAGCAAAGAGGCGTCCCGGCGCTGTATACCACTGGGGAACACATCCTGGCTTTCCCTGTGAGATGGTCCCTCCTGAGCATCCCCAAGGTGATGCCAGGCATCCCCGGCGCTGATGGGGCTGTTAGTTGAGATTAAGCAAGCTATTACCCAAAGTTGCTGAGTCGGACCCATGGTTGGAGTAGGCACCGAAGCTAGAATTATCGAGTCCGCTGACCAAGGCCCAAGATCCTGCCACGTCAGGAATTGAACCCTGGTCCCAGGCCGACCTCTGCTTCTGGGTCTGCCTCCTCTAATCAGTGAGCCACACCAATCCATATGCATATTAGAAATCACAATTCAAAGTAGAAAATTAATTAAACATATTTAATGGTTTATTTTTGCTGTTATAAGAAAAAATCAAATTTCACTGAAAACAGTGAGTTGAAGGTATTCATCATATAACAGCGGGGAAAAAAAAACACAATCAAAATAATTGTGTTTAAAAAACCCAAATAATATAAATAAGCAGAAATGGGAACTTCTCCAAAGTAACTTACTTTCTATGACGTCAAAGGATATCCTATGAACAGCTTATACTCAGTTGTGCTGTTACTATTTTCTGCCCGCCACTTTCTGAAAGATAAACTCAATTGTTTTAAGAAAACTGAGACATACAAAGCAATTTGAAACACCACACTAAGTTACAGCAACACCTAGAATCATTGTAGTCCAATTACCTACCCTAAATTCTGACTTCAAAAATCAAGTTAAAAGGCAACATTGCTTCATACTCAATTAGTAATGTTTGCTGAAAGAATAGCCATTTTTAAAATTTTAAATAAGCTGTGTAATATCCAGATGTTGTCAAAGGACCAGCATATTATGTAATAACTGCAGTTGCAAATGTTCTTCCTGAAATCGATGACTGTGTAGCAAAAACATTTTTAATTAGACTGGACAACTTATTTTCTTCCAGTTTATGTAGTTGAAATTGTAAAATGACATTTCATCCATAAGTTTTCTAAAATAATGTGGACAGCATTGCAGACTTACATTTCCTCTACTCCTTATTTTGATCTGCTGCTTGACTTTGCTTATAAAAACAAACAGTTTTCGCTCTGTACTACAATTATCCACAAGGCCATATATAGTAGGAGCCATTAGAACCTCTGTAAATTCCTCTAAATAAATCCCAAGCTTCCTTTCCTAAAATTTTGGTTGTAAGAACACCAGGTAAGAATTTTGAAGGTGGAACGGCAATCTTTTTTTAAAAGTTAAAACAGAATCATTGCAGAATGACCATCCGTTTCCAGATTTCAAATAAGCTGTGTAATGTCCTGAATTAGTTGAAGGACCGTTATGATATATAATTGCAGTAGTTTTAAAAGTCCTTCCTGATATTGACAACTGCGAAGCCACAAAATTATTAATTAAAGTTGTCAATTTAGTTCCATCAGGCCTACATCGTTGGAACATTAAAATGACATACTGGCCATAACTTCGTAAAATTAACGTGGACAGCATTCCAGACTTACATTGGCTGCACTCCATGTTTTGACCGGCTGCCTTTACTAGCTTATTGAATGATACTGATTTACTGTCAGGCAAAGTTAAATATATAAATCTTTCTGAGTCTACACTATTAGTACTTGATAGCCTACAGTTCTCGCAGTCATGCTGCCATTGATAAGAAAGGACAAATAGATAATCTACATCTACACCCTCATCTTGCAATACATCAAGCATATACATTAAAAACTCCTGACAATCCTGCTGAATATTTTCAGAGAATTCTGTTTGACTTGAACATTCGTCTAACAGAAAACAAATTTCAGACACACTTTCTACTCTCGTTTTATCAGCACTACATTTCTCTAACACAGAATTCAACAAACAGCATAAACTTTGTTACAAATTGATCACAATCTGTTCTTTGAAAGTCTCTAGTGAAAAGAGAACATTAACAACTACATTAGCATAGCAGTTGACACCAGAACTATTTTCAAATTTAAAACCAACAATATTTTCATCAGAATTCATGTTATTCCTGCTTCCACTTTTGGGTTCATCGACTTTTGGTCTTTTTGCTACAACCTCCCTACTATTACTGATATTTCTTCGTTTCTGGCCTACCACACGTTTCTCAATCAAAGGATATTGAGGCAAATGTGGCGCATACTCTCTTCTTAACCTATTGTATTCCTTAACACAATCTAGATCTGCACAAATGTTTGTGACATCACAGGCAATCAAGTACAAACCCGATAAAGTTTTGACTCGTGACAATGCTACATAAGCCATACCCTCTTTGAATACAGAACTGCCAATATTCACTAAAGCAGTGTCTACACTTAAACCTTGCGATTTATGAATTGTCACCGCATATGCCAAGCAAACAGGAAACTGCTTACAGCGAACATATAAGTCTTTAACAAGCAAAAACCTAGCAGAGCAATGACCAATTAGCTGTACTTCCTCAATGCCATCAAATTTAATTTTTAAAAATTCAATTCCATCTCTATTTCTGTATTTCTCAAAATCAACAACATTACCCATTGATCCATTTACCAGACCTCTTTCAACATGTAAATTCCTTCTCAAAATGATTCGGCAATTTAAGCACACATTCAAAGTCTTTTCAAAACCCGCAGTTTTAGATATAGTCTTCTCTAATGAATCCAATTTAGATTTCAAATTCTCTGACAAAATAATTGTTGCTCCCATATGCTCTATTTTGTCAATAGCTTCAAGTTTCACAATCTCTTGTTTTTCTAAATTCAACATTTTGTTGTTGAAGATCGAACATTCTGCAAGAGTTGGCATCAAACATATTCCAGATTTCTTCACAGTAATTTTCTGAAAAATATCCTCTGGCAAAACGTCTTCTTCTGGATATAAATTTGACAGTAAGCGTGCATGTAAAGCTTCTTTACCACGCTCAGTCACTCTCCCGATTCTAATATCTTGTAGAATATTCTTGTAATATTCGTCCTTTGCCTGACGCATATTTTCACGCAGCTCAGCATAACTGAAGTTTAACCATATATTAACGTTGCCAATGCTCCCTAGGCACTTCTTGGTACCTTCATGTGTAAGCAGTTTAAACACTGGTTGTCCTTTCACTGGTGTCAGCTGCAGAAGATCACCAAAAACAATGATGTGTTTGCCACCGAATAACACATCATACTCTGTTTTAAGAACTTCCTGCATTCTTAAATGCACAAAAGCATGCATGAGATTGGAAACCATGCTTACTTCGTCAATGATAAGAACTTTCATCTTCTTCAAAACTCGAGATACTTCACAACAAGCATCTCCAGATAACTTGTGGTATTGTAATTTGTTATCATGCTCCACTGGCAGCATCAGTAACCGATGCAAAGTAATCCCTTTAATGTTATGAGCTGCCAGTCCAGTTGGAGCGGTCACAACACAAGACAGCGAGGAATCAGTCCTTTTCTGCATATAACATGAAATTGCTTTAATAAGGAAACTTTTTCCAGTTCCTGCTTCTCCACTCACGTACAGTCGGACAGGCTTCAACGACGTACATGAGCACTCTTCCTTCTCATGACTTAATCCATGCTCAATTTGGTTGGTAACTTCGACATATATTTTCCTCTGCTCAACGTTAAGTTGTCTTTCCAATTCTTCTAAGTTAACCACATCCTTCTGAGCATGTGCCATGGCTCTTTCCACTTCAATCATGGCAGTGGCAGCTTCATTTTCAATAACTGGTTCTCCTAGTGGATCCTGACTCAATGAAACAGAACTCTGACTGTCCTGAGAACTGTCTCTAGCAATCTCGGCTGCAATTGTGGCTTCCTGTCAATTTCTGCATTCAACATTTGTAGATATTTTAGAAAAACAAGACATTCTATGGACTCCTTGGCTGCATTGAAAGAGTCTTCGTAACAGAGGAAATCCCCAAGCAGTTCCTCTTCTGCACGCCAAGGCTTGAAAAGTTGCAAAAGAGCTAAATAGAAAAACTCTTTTCTTTCAGGAGATTCGCAATCCAATTTTCGATGATTTATCAATTGACATTTTTTTTGCTTGACCAGACATCCCTCACTTCCAATTACAGCATACACTCCTTTATCAATATCTTCTTTGATGTTCCTCTTGAAAACGTAATTTTGAAGAACTTCATACAGACAAGCATTCTCCAGGTGACTGCTTCTATTTGGATAATATGTATCCAACATGTTGCTCTTTACAATATCTGTACTGTTTGGCTCCTTCTCCGCCAAATACTCAATTTCCCGTACAGGTTTCAGAACTCGATTACGCGTTGCAGCAAGACCAAGACTCGCCCAAATGATACTCCTAGATTTGGCATAGAGACTTGCTGAAGATAACCGGTCAGAACATTCGTAAACTCCAATTTCTCGATGCGACAACATCTTCAGACTGAAACTGTACATCTTCTTACTGAGGCTCTTTTCATGGGAAATATCCTCCCACATATCCTTCAGTTCTGTCTTTTCTTTTTTAGTGATGTAAGACGTCACATACCGAGCCACAGCCATACAGTTGTCAGCCACAAACTGTATATCCATGTTAGCATTCCACATGGACAAAATCACTGGGTTGTAGTCGTTGATGTACTTGGACTCTTCGTTTCTTTTCAAATTGTATGTGTTTGTGGGTGATTTCCTCGTCACATTATGTCGCAGCGATGACATCAAATTGTTAACTCTTCCTTTTGATAACACCGACCGTGGAAATGCAAAACGACATTTGGTGTAGTATTTGTCCTTGTTTCTGAATTTACGACAACAGTACTTTCCACAACGATGGCTTTGAAACCGTAAAACTTGTTCTCTTAGACTTTTGTCTTCGTTTGTCTTTGGAACAGCACATGTAGCGTACTGTTCTATGAAACTCATCACTAAGTCATCCGGATCTGTTCCAAATTTGGGTGCATCTTTGATCCATAGTAGCATATGTATATGAGGAGCACCTCTTGCTTGATTCTCCTTTCTCCAGAAGAAATCCAACACCTCTCCAAGAGGTGGATTTTTCTTGTTCGTGATGAAAGACATCATAGCTTCAAATCTATGATTGAAGTACCTGCAAACATTCACAGGATCCAAAGAGCACAGTTCTCCGGGTGTCTTAAATTCAATATTTTCAATGTTTCCATTTACCTCTCGTAGAAATTCAAGTAAGTCTTCCCAGACATACTCAGCACAGCTGAGAGTGAGGAACCATGTGGGAGTTCCTAAGTTCCTCAGCATACATTTTAAGTCACCATGACGGCGGTACCAATACTCATTAGTACCACGCTGACAAGCCATGAGATTAATCAGGTGAGAATCCAAAATACTGTCTTGCACATTGACTTTATCCATAAAGTCCCTTGCCGAGATATTTCGCAGTTGTATACCACTTTTCAAGATGTGGTTCACTGCATAAGACAATCCAGAGAGATCACTTTCAAACAATAGATGAAATAAATAGGGAATGCATTGTCGAAACCTAGGATCTTCTGTATACAATCGTAAAGTCCGGTATTCTGAAGCTGGAATTTGAACAGGTCGCTCATCATAACGTCCTCCTCGACCTGTGGGAAATAACTGTGGGAAACACCGAGCTTCCAAACTTTCCTCCCAAACACTAATAGGACTCCCTTTGGCTTGTTTCATTTGAAACAACTCAATAGCATTCCCCATGACTTCCTTGGAATGCAAAGGATGAACACTATAATGTTCATATATTTCTTCCTTTTTAGAGGCTTCTACTTTCTCAATTTGACCAGGACACAAATCGCTGTCCTCTTCTTCACTTACTTCCTCTTCTGCAACACATACATTCTTGTAGTACTTATTATTTTTTATCAAATACAATGTTGCCTTTTTAACTTTCCTAACATCCACTAAATCTTGCCAGATTTTCTTACTCTTTGTCGGAACACCATTAACTATGATAACCAGAGGTTCCTCTTCCACTTTCTCCACTCCAATTGTATTAATGTTTTTCTTCAAATCCAAAGGCAAATAAACAACCCTTCCCTTTAATCCTCTCTGTAAATCTGATGGAGGCAACTTCCCTGTCTTTGGCTCCATTCGTACAATAGCCTGAAAGGGATGGACACTTTGAATCAAAATAGATTCATAAGTATTTAAATCCTTCAATTCATAAGGAATGTCATCTAATTCCAGAATATTATAAACAGCTCTAGCAGGCATCTGGTTTTGGTTTAATTTGTTATAGCAATAAGTACACATACGTTGGTCTGCTCCCAAATCAAAACAATTTTCTACCATCAAGTATGTGGCAAAATCTTTCCATTCACTATTGTTTTCCATATCACTCCTTGCTATATATCCACTAACCTAGTCTGATTCTTATAATAAGTCCGTCGACAACACACACAAGTGAAATTAGGCCTCTCACTTGATTTCACCATAAACGTGGAAATTTCCTTGTGAAACTTATCTGTACTGAAAATCTGTTCACTGTCTTCCACATTACCATCTTCTAGTGGTTCAATATCAACATTGTTCTCTTTACCAGCAAAATAACAGAACTCAATTTCTTGACAAATATTCTTCACATCTACTTCAGAACCATGCAAAAGAGCACTGCTTAATTGTTTAAGCATAATTGCTGGACTCTTAGCATAATACAACATTCTCACTAATTTCCTCACTTTATTATGATGCACTGCTAGCATCCTGAAATGATGAAATACACTCTGGCATACTCTCCTGGAAAGACAAGCCAGTGAATGACCACGCAAACCTGTCACTTGTCTCACTCTGCAAGGATCTAATTCTTGCAACATCTTTATTTTTTGCTTTACACTTTTCTTATGAAATGTCCGTATAAAATCACAAAGCAAATTGATGGAATCCTGTCGCACACTGCAAATAGAACTACACTTCCAGATGTACACTGGTCCCTTAGGACGTCTCCCTAAAACCTCATCACTTAGCGCCTCTTCTGCATCTGCAGACACAAGTATTTCTTTTTCAACCGGATGACCATCTTTTACCTCATATGCTCGACCACTGCTGTCAACTGCATGCACCAAAACATTGTCCTGAAAATAACTCTCCTCATTAAAAAATGCCTCACTATTTGAACTATGCATCCATTCTCCTAAGAAAACTTCACAAAAATTACTCCGATTAACGTCTCTCTTCCATCTACTATTAGATTTCAAAACATAGATTACCTTGTTTAGTTTCCTAATTCTATTAATTACCAAAATAAATAACTTTCGCTTGATTTCGAAAGCCTGATCAATAATTTTCTCTACATTTTTCTTTTTCTTATAAAATGACACTTTCTATTGACCTTTTTTAAATTGTTTTACCAAATTGACAATTACCCTGTTGCGAAACATTCGTTTACGAATGTCCCTGAAAATATTTGCCCTTCTACTGCCATGCACAGAGTTATCTGCTGCTGTAGCACAAACTTTTTTCACGGGCCTTTCCTTTCCATTTAAATTGGCTCTCTTTTTCTGGACTAAAACTTGTTCTGTAGTTATACTTTTGTTTCTACAAATGTTTTTAAGGAATGATTTTGTTCTCTTACCCGGTGTTCTCTTCGTCCGTTGAGTTAATTCTAATGTAGAGGACTGCTGCAAAATTTTAGGTAACTGCTGTCTTTGACGTTTCGTAGCCTTTCGAATTCTATCCTTAGACGGCATTGTCTAATTCCCAAATAATCTGCAGTTGAATCTGTGGTGAAATATAATAATAAATGTTATTAACCACTATTACCAAACAGTAAATCAATAACAGTAAGAACTAGATTCAACAATGCTATAAAAAAAAAGTATTCACAAGGGTGCAGGGGGTATCACTTTGACACCCTCTGGCACCCTCAAAACAGGCACAGGTCTGCCTTTCACATGACATAACACACCTACATTCAAGGGGAACAGACTTAAAATGCCCTAATACACATGAAAACTTTTTTTAAGGAACTTGCACCTTTTTTTCAATAACTTTTAACATAGTTATGTAACTCAAACAATCAAAATGAAAATTTGCCAGGCACACATGGGGGCGTATTTACAAGGCCCTTGTACCCGGGGAAGCCCATAGGATTCAATTCAAATACCGATTCGGTATTTACCGAATCGGTAAATACCGAATTTGTCAAGGGTGCAGGGGGTATCACTTTGACACCCTCTAGCACCCCCAAAACGGGCATGTGTGCAATGTGGCACACAAACTTGCCCTAAGGGTGCATCTGTCTGTCACATGGCACATGTGTACATGCACAGATGTGCATGTACACATGATTCGGTATTTTACCATGGATTTGTATTCCATGGTAAAATACCGATTCTGAAAGCCATGTGCCAATGGAAAATTGGCTACTCACATTTCAATCGTACATTTTCGGTAAAATTACCGAATCTGAAAAATTACCGAATCGGTAAAATTACCGAATCGGTAAAGTTACCGATTCGATAAAATTACCGAAAATTCAACATTTAAGGGCCCCTACATGTCAATGGCCATTTACCGGTCGGTAACGGCCGAATTCGGCCGTTACCGATCGGTAAATGGCTATTTTCGGCCACCTACATCTGGCCCCTACATTCATGGGGAACAGACTTAAAATGCCCTAATACACATGAAAACATTTTTTAGAGGAACTAGCACCTTTTTTTCAACAACTTTTAACATTGCTATGTAACTCAAACAATCAAAATGAAAATTTGCCAGGCACACATGGGGGCGTATTTACAAGGGCCTTACACTACGAGGAAAGTGACTTCAAATGACCAGACACACATGGGGACGTATTTACAAGGCCCTTGAACCCAGGGGAAGTGACTTGAAATTGCTAAGCACACATAGGAGAGTATCTACAATGCCCGTGCAACACATGCATCATTTTTTACATGTACACCGTAACATTATCAACACAATTACATCATATATCTGTTCCGCAAAAGCGACGCATTGCAGGAGTCACATCATTTTACCATCCAAAACAATTTCACCGATTCTGTAAATGTAGATTTACCTACATGTGGCCCTGGATTTAGGCGCCTACATACCTTTTCGCCATTTACAGGTCGGAAACGACCGAAATCGGCCGTAACCGGTCGGTAAATGGCCTAAACGACCACCTACATCGGGCCCTAAGTGTGCATGCATTTGATTTGAAACAAAGTTTTAAAACCTTTTATGTATAACAATAATACACCTACATTCATATAAGGACAGGTCTGCCTTTCACATGACATACGTGTACAAGCACAAATGTGCATGCACACCGAAATCGGTATTTTACCATGAAGTTTGATTTTATGTTAAAATACCGATTCGTTAAGTCATTTGACACTCAGAAGACTCCCCCCTACATAGCAAATTTACAGAATCGGTAAAATTACCGATTCCGTATTTTACCGAACCAATAATTTTTCCGATTCTGTAAATGAAGAATGCAAAATCGCCTTTGAAAGCAGAATGCAAACACTTGACGCAAAACATCATTTTAAATACACAGCTGACTTTCTTATTTACGCAAAAAAGCATACTACTCTTTAACTAAAATATATAAACGATAACTCACCTTTACAAATTCTTTTTGAAATTGAAAACAGTCTCCGAAACACACCAATTATTCTGTACCAGAATTAAAGGTATGCACTCCAGAGGCTGGAACTAACAAAGGCACCGAAACGCTGATATTCAACACACATATCTCTCATGTCAGCCAATAAAAACTCTTCCCTCACTTTTTTCAAATCAACACCCTTCCCCCCTCTGCCCTTTCTACCTTTTTTCCATAGCAACTGCCGCCTGCCTGACCTGTCATGGCCACAAGTTCACACAACAATGTTTCAAATGAACTCTGAACTCTCAGTACACCTGCTAATCCACTGCAATCTTTCATAACAACATTTTTAAATACCCATTCAAAATACATCTTTCAAAGAACACATCCATGCACCCTAACTTTCTGTTTTAAGCAATGGAAATACACCAATCACTGCTAATGAATCATTTGCACTTAAACTCCACAGTTTTTTACATTACAAACATCACTATTTCAACTGCCATTTCATTCCCACACTTCATCTGACTGCAGCAAAAACTCCTCTAGCTATGTTTTCAGTCTAGATTCTTGGACATAGCTACATCCACTGGGCTCACAGGTATGCTGATAACAGAAATTTACACAACCTCGATTTACAAAATGTGGAAATCAAATGGATTGGTCGAAGAGGATTGAAATGTCACCAATTGATAGCATTGGTGAAAACCTTTTTACATTTGCCAACCCCTGACCTCATAATAGTGCACTGTGGAGGAAACGATTTGAGCACTTTGACTGGGGTAGGTCTGGAAATGCTTTTAAAGGACACCTTTGAGCAATTGATGGCACTTTTTCCTCAAACTGCCTTGGTATATTCCAATATATGCCAAAGACAGAAATGGAGGTGGTCCAATCAATTTTGTCCACAAATTGAGAAATCGAGGAAGCATGTAAATAAGTCTGTTTCAGCTTACATGAGGGACCATGAAATGGGCTGCATCTACAACAATAACTTGCGTTACTGCATGCAAGATATCTACAGAGGAGATGGCGTGCATTTCTCAGATGAGGGAAACAGAGTTTTCATACTAAATTTAAGAATGTGTATTGGTTCCTACTTATAAGTTTCTACAACATACACAGAACACAAAAGCTCTTTTCAGAGCTACCTTAACTTAGTGTACTCTTTTGAAATTTGGAATGTACCTTTTTTTCACTTATTTTAACCTATATTCGCTTCCCGGTACGCTACCCAGTTCGCGTACCTGCAGCTAACCACGCGGAAAAAAACAATTTTTTTTATTCACATATATGAGCCTCCTCAGCCACCCTCAGAAAACTTAGGGAAACCGCATACGTCTAAAGTACCCAAATCTACCCATTCTGAACATTATTTACCCTCCATCTTAAATCTCAATTCTACCGAAACACAAAATGGAGGACTCCCGTAACACTGCAAGTTCGCGTACCGGGAAACGCACTGACAAGCACTCGTTTAAAAAAGGTGGAAAAGTAATTTACAGAAAAACCACTGGAGACACTTTCACCAATTAAACAGTAGCTCATACTACATACCAATCCCTACCATTTTCACAAATTTAGTTGAAATACCCTTTACCCATTTAGCATGTAGAACTCTCTAAAATCCCTGAGGTAAATTACTTCACAAAACATATCAGAAATTTTGGAAATGACAACCAATTAAAATATTACTTTCAATTTCTACTATTATATCATGACATTTGATTGGTTATGTACCTGAATATATATAAACAAAGAGAGAGAAACACAGCCATTTTGTCTACTACTTCGTGAAGTGCAGAACAACAAAAAATCAACTGATAACTTCAAGTTATATTTAAAAGGTTAGATATAATTTTTAAAACTGAAGTATGTTCTGTACTGAAAGCTAATTAAAAAACATTTTCAGTTTTATTCTTTCACTCTGTAATACTTATAGAATAAAATAGACTTCTCTGTTTTAGTTATGGCAGAGCCAGTCCAAGGATTTGCTAGGCCCTGGGCTAAAAGGGAACGTGCACAAGGCCTCCTCCAAATTACATAACTGGCCACTTACAAGGAGAACATGCACAGACACTGTGGGGGCCCCATTGTCTAGCATTTTGACGCCCCCACAGTTTGAACTTTTACTCCACACGCATTTCTCACACCTTCATAGGTGTGAGAATTGATTGTGGTCTAAAAGTTAAAACTGAGGGTGCGCCAAAATGCTGGACAATGGGCCCCCCACAGTGTCTGTGAATGGTCTCCTTGCAATTGAAGGAGCGTCTCCTTCTTCCTCCATTATACCTCCTTACACCACCCATCAGAGGCTCAAGGAGGGGGCCCCCGCCAATGGACCTTAATTGCAGGCGACACCTTTCTTTGTGATTGATCTCCAGGAAAACAAAAGGACACATCACCAGTGCGTGGCCCCATGCTGATGGGCTGAGTGCGAGGCCCTGAGCGGCAGCCCACACTGCCCATGCCTAGCGCCGGCCCTGAGATAAGGATAGAGTTAGACTTCTCTGGTATAATTCAAAATTGACTAAGAGTTTATTTGATAATTTTCTTCATATTTCTACTTCCAATTTGATACCATACACTGCCCAAAGAAAAAAAGACTGTTTAAATAACCAAACTGCCTGTCTGTACTGAAACCCAACAGTGCCCTATCTGTACTGGCATATTTATTTTTTATGCAATTTACAGCAAGAAAATGGAAGGACAACAAAATGAAAATAATATTTCATTTGAAATTGATATGGAAAACAATCATAAGGAAGACAAAGAGGAAATAGACTTTATGGATCAAGACTTAATTAATTGTGTAGAAGAAATTGAATCATGGAATGAAAAGGAGGACATACCTGATGAATTAATGTTGGAAATTCTTTTAGATTTTGAAAAATCACAACAATAAATTTTTATTTAAAAATTAAAAATAGTTTGAGACATTGTTCTTTTTTATATGTAAATTATGAAATAGTACCAAACTAGATATAATATAAAGTGAGACTGTGCAACTTTTTTGTGTTACATAGTAACTTTGTTCATAGTTACTTCCTTTCTCCCACTATATAAACCCCAATGTGTATTTAACATCTCTTTATCATCTCCTGCCACCATGCTGTTTCGACTTTCCAGACAGACTATGGTATGAATTCCATATACCACAATAACTACTTTAACAACAAGCAAGATATCTACAAAGGAGACGGCGTTTATTAAATTATAGACTCTACATTGATACCTACATGTAGCTACGTAAATAAAAAAAAGCAAAAAAAAAAAAAAAACGAACAATCAATAAACATACAATAAGTTAAAAGTCAATCATTCTTGTTTCCTTATAGTACGCTCCCCAGACCGCTTTCCGGTACGCGAACCGGGCGCACCCCACGAAAAAAACATTTTTTTTTTCTTTTTGGCCCCGCGGGGCACTTTAATATCCCCCTCATCAATCCTAGGGGGTCAGAAGGGGTCTACCTTGCCCCCTTTCCTTCATTTCCCCCTTCGTTTTGGCCTCCTCTTGTCTCTCGATCCTACCGAGAGACAAGATGGCGGCCGCTACAGACTGTTTAGAATGTTGACAGACACCGGAGAGCCAATCAGCTTCGCTTCGAAAAGCTCCGTTACGCGAAAAGTACGCGAACTAGTACGCTATCTAGGACGCTGCCACAGATATATCTGTTTTTTTAAACGTTAATTTCTCAAAATCCACTGGAGCACATATATTGAGACCCAGCAAAGGCACATCGGGCTAACAGTCCCTACAATTTTGCCAAGTTTCGTGTAAATCCATTCAGCCGTTCGAGCTAAAAGTGAGGCCAAACGCCCTATGGAAATTAACATGGGAAAAAAGCGTTTTGGGACCCCCCTTTTTTCTTGGCCCACCCTTGACGAAACCCCCCCAAATTTTCAGGGGCTGATCAGAAACAAAATGTGCCATTTTCCTGAAAACTTCAGCCGATTCCGTCCACAAACGCCAAAGTTATTAGACATAGAATTTTCAAAAGTTCCATAGAGAAAAAATCCTAACTATATATACCTACTGGCGACCGCCAGTAGGTAATATATATATATATATATATATATCTAACGCTCCAATTCCTCCTTCGAATCCAAAAGAAGACAACAGCACTCGAGGGGTACTTTCTAGTGTGCAGGTTTAATTCTCACAGGCACTCTCCACAGACGCGTTTCGGCGTGTTGCCTTCGTCAGTGTGGTAACAGTGATTAACATTTTTAGGTGGATTAAATACGACATTTTCACTTTCTTCCTCTATACATAGAAATAGACAGAGGACAACCCCACTATAGTCGCTATGGGCGCCATCTTGGAATGTCAATATGTACAACCTAGAAATGATCACAGATTGTGCAATAAAGCCCACGAATGGGCGAAACCATACATAAAGTGGGTATAAACATTAAATCTTATGTTTCTGGTATAAACACATAAAATAAAGCCGTGGATCGGCTAGGGTCCTCTATCTAATGGGGTCACATAATAGTCCACCAATATCTGCAGGCATTTACCATCTCATGTTACCGTATAGGTCTCAAAACAGTGCAACTCACATTGCTGAATATCCGTTCGTCAACATTATTATATCAACATTGTTATATCAGTGAGAGTTTCAAGATCCTTAGGACACAACATTATTCCATTATTATACATGTTTTAGTTCTAAGCCAAGGAAGAAACTCTCGGGGAATGATCAAGGTCCATTCTATATGATATTGGGCCACGATCTAGTGAGTGTGCAGATTGTACGACAATGGTAAACAAAAAGTATATGTTCGATAAACAGTTATAAATACCTTTGCAGAACAAACAAACATGTACTTCAGTGAACATCAAATTCTACATCACATTACAGCTATATTGGAAATCATATACAGGCTATCTGGTCACCCACAATTCTGGCTACTATGCTTCCCTGTTGATTCTTACAGATGGGGAAGTAACTTGGACGCTGCCTGGCCTTAGCGGTACTATGTAATCTTATTTTCCCAGGTGAAAAGCCATCTCCTCCCCGCGTTCAAGCCCCTGGGGTACTTCGTAGAGAGATCTATGATGAACCTTGATTCAAGTCTACGGAGTCGTCTAAGGCGATGTCCGCCCCTCACGTTGGGTGGTATGGTGTCAAGACCGAAATATTGTAACAGTTTCCGGTCTCGTCCATGGACCTTCGCGAAGTGGCGGGCCACTGGGTAGCTGGGGTCTGCTTTGTCGATGGCTCTCAAGTGCTCCATAACCCTTAGTTTCAGTTCTTTAATGGTGCTGCCTATGTAGCGGAGGGCACACGGGCAGTGTAAACAGTAAACAGAGTATTGTGTACTGCAGGTGATGAATTTTCTAATTGGCATGCTCCTTCCTGTGTCTGGGATAGTGTACGAGAGAACCCTCTTACTACTCGCACAAGCTTTACACCTCCCACAAGGGAAAAACCCTTTCTGATCTTTTAAGGTATTTACCCTGGGGGGGGGGTTTCCAGATGGCTACTGACGAGCATGTCAACCACAGACCTTGCTTTACTGAATGTAACTAATGGATTAGGGGGAAGGTCATCCTTTAATACAATGTCCGTTTGCAGAATATGCCAGTTCTTTTTAAGCAATCTTTTCAGGTCATTAGCTCCGGTGGAATAAGGGGTGATCAGCCTAAATTTATTGATGTTAGTGGTTCTGTTTTTATCACGGCCTGATCCATCTGGTCTGGCAGTGAGTAAACTTCCTCTTGGTATCTTCTTTACCCTTCTCAGTGTGTCATACAGTAGGTCTTCACCATAGCCCCTTACTTTGAAGCGGGATACACATTCAGAGGCAGCCGCCTCAAAATCCGAATCTTTGGAGCAATTCCTACGAATTCTTAATAGCTCTCCGTAGGGAATGCTATTGATAAGTTGTGGTGGGTGACTGCAGCTGGCAAAGAGTGTTGAATTGCCAGCAGTCTCTTTCCTGAATAGGCTCGTGTGTAGGTGCCCATCTTCTACAAACACATTCAGGTCTAAATACTCCGCTGCCACCGGACTAATAGATCCTGAAAAGGTTGTTGTTATTGAGCAGCTTGATGTACTCGTTGGCTGTTGCAACACTCCCGTTCCAAACGATGAAAAGATCATCGATGTAACGATGCCAACACACGGTAGTGCCCACCTCCTGCCCAACCTTACAGCTCCTGGGTACCTGCTCCTCCCACCAGCCCACGAAGAGGTTCGCGTAGCTGGGAGCGAAGCAGGTACCCATCGCCGTCCCTGACTTCTGTAGGTACAGTTGTTCTTCAAACAGGAATACATTATGGGTTAGGCAGAATTCAACAAATTCCAATATCATCAGATTGTGTCTGGCGAAGCGCGCCTGGCGTTGTTCTAGAGCATGTCTAGAGCATGCTTTCAATCCCTGTTGGTGTTCAATGATTGTATATAGGCTTGTGATGTCAAGCACCACAAGCAAATATCCTGGATTCCACTGCAGGTCTTTGATTTTCATCAGGAAATCCTTTGTGTCCCTGACGTACGATTTCAGATTCAGCACCAAAGGGAAAAGGATATTGTCTACAAAGCGCGACATGTTCTCTGTCAAGCTGCCGATTGAAGAGATAATGGGGCGTCCAGGTGGACTCTCTTTGCACTTATGCAGCTTAGGGAGATGGTAAAAAGTGGGAATCATTGGGCAGTTATTGCGTAGGAATAAGTGTTCATCTTTACCCAGCATCTGTAGATCGTACCATTTTTTGATAAGAGTATCATACTCTTTGATGCTCTGTTGGTATGTATTCATGGTACACTTGGTGTAAAAGTTATCATTAGAAAGCTGTCTCAATGCCTCGGTCTTGTAATAGTCCCTACTCATTAAAACAACGTTCCCACCTTTATCAGAAGGTTTCACCACAATGTTATTGTCTTTCTTTAGGTTCATTAGTGCCTCATATTGCCGTTCAGTGATGTTGAAGTTGTGACTGGTATGGTTAGACTTACGGTATCTCATGAGGTCATTTATCATGGCTTCGCTAAACGCATCCACAGCGTCCCACGGAGACTGAGGAACAAATATGGATGGAGGTTTGAAGTTGCTCTCCTTCCTCTCTTGGTCGATCCCTCGCATCTCTGCCCTTTGAGCGGTATCCAAGTGTTGTACATCTAGTGTCTCTTCTCTTTCAAGATCTTCCAGAGCTTGTACTGTTACTAGATCTCTACTGCTCAATGCATCAGTTGCTGTAATTCTGGCCCCCTTCTTATTGGGGTCTTGGGTGTGGGGACGTAGTTTGAAATATTTGTGGAGTTTTAGTTTTCGCGTGAAGCGAAACAGGTCAATCCTTGTTTGGGTATATTCTAGTTCTTTGTTGGGGCAAAAGGTTAGTCCTAAACTGAGGACCTCAGTTTCTTGGTCAGTCAGTTGTTTGGATGTTAGATTAACAACTGTTAGGTTATCTTGTTCTTGTGGGCCAATTGCATCTGGTGTCACTGTTTCTTGGTGCGATTGCGGTTGACCCAGCGGGAGTTCCTTGTTCCTCCTCTTCCTCCTTTTTCCGCCCCCTGACCTCCTTGTCCTCCTGGTACTCCTGTTCCCAGCTCCTCCTCGTCCGGGGGTTTGTTCTTTCCTCCCCGGAGCCACGTGCTCTTGATCACTTTGTATTCCTCTTGAAAAGGGATCTTCTTACTCCTGCCCTGCTGCATTCCGCGGTTTTGCCCCCGTTGTGGTCGTTCAGCTTGCTCCTCGCCTGACCCGTTTTCAGTCACCTCAGATTCCGAGGTGGCGATGTCCTGTGTTGTGGATGTTCCAGTAGTTGCACCTGAGCTTTTTAATAGGGCTCTGCGTGGAGCGTCAAATTTCTTGGCATAGGTTAGAACACGCCCTGTTAAGTAATCGTTGGCATCCCGCTCGTACTTTTCTTGCTTCCGATTTCTTATTTTGGTCTCGTATTTCACCAGACGGGCTTTCATTTGTTCTTTCTTCTCAGTGATAGTCAATATGATGCTCGGGTCATTCTCTTTATCTAGTTCATCATTTATTGATGAGATCTCGGCCAATACTTTTTCACGGTCGCTCCATGCATATTTTATCAGGATTTTCAGAGTCCCTTCGCAGTACGTGGCAGTATGCTCAAACCAATCAGTGAGCAGCTGTGGATCCGGGTGCTCATAGGATGGGACTGTATGCACCCTCAAGCCCCTAGGTACCCTTCCTTCTTCTACATAGTTGGTTAGGCTGGTCGCCTCCCACCACTTGCGTATCTCACGCTCATAAAGCCTCTCAAGTTTCACCATAACCGCTGTTAATTTGTCACAAGCCGGTTCTGCTGATGTGCCTGCTGCTGCTGCCGGCGGCTGTTCTCGCCGTTTAAACATTCCTTGTGCCGCTGTGTGGCGTTCGGCATCGGTAAACATGGCAGTAACTGCCTGCAGAGTTGTTGCACCACGTCTCGCTATGTGGCTTTAAGTGTTCTTTGCTTGGAGCTATGCTGAGACTCGTGAGAATGCCTGTGCTCCTGCTCGTGTGATTTCACCCTCGGACACCCTGCCGCAATGCCCGCTTCACTGTACACATGCACAGACAGTGGGGGTAAACATCCTTTTAGCAGCGCTTGCCAGACGGCGTCTTCCTCGGGAAGCTTCCAGCTGCGCTCCGCAACCGAACGTCTTCCTCCGTATTCCGCCCTCGGCAAATCGCTTCCCTCTGTTGATGGTGGGAGGCGGCGGTGCGCAGTTTATGTTTCAAAAACGCTCCATTCCTGCTAAGAAAAACTGCTCACTCGTGGGTGGGTGCTGTCAGCGGCTCGCAGGACACCGCATAACATAACGCTCCATTTCCTCCTTCGTATCCAAAAGAAGACAACAGCACTCGAGGGGTACTTTCTAGCGTGCAGGTTTAATTCTCACAGGCACTCTCCACAGACGCGTTTCGGCTTGTTGCCTTCGTCAGTGTGGTAACAGTGATTAACATTTTTAGGTGGATTAAATACGACATTTTCACTTTCTTCCTCTATACATAGAGATAGACAGAGGACAACCCCACTATAGTCGCTATGGACGCCATCTTTGAATGTCAATATGTACAACCTAGAAATGATCACAGATTGTGCATGTGAAAAACAATGGGGCGCTGAAAGAACACACGTAAAACCAAGCAACACTAATAATCTGCTCCCCCAATTGCCCACTGGAGGGCTATATTAAAGGACTCTCAATGACAATGTGGTCTGCTTGACAACGGCCCTAACAAAAGATAATTCGGACCTTGACGAACTATGGGGGATGACCATGACCCAAGAACAATTTAAGTTGAAATTTGCGGCAGCAAACTTAAAACTATTATATAAATGTTTTTTTGAATTATGGTTGAGAGATCAAAAAAATTGGTGTAAAATTGTGTGTTTTACAAAACATCCGTGTTATTGAGTTTAACTACAAGTCCCAGAATTCTTAGCACAATAGACAGGAAGTCACATGTTAATCACGTGGCATTGAAAAACCACACCTTAAAAGAAGTCAGTGAGTGATGTAAATATCTACCGTGATCAAGCCGTCTGTTGGCGGTGAAACGCGTTGGTATATATTTTTTGGTGATTGAGAACTATGGATGAATAAAGAATTGGAAAAGAGAGATCCTTCGAGTGCGGGTTCATTCCTTTCGAGGAGGTGATTGATAATTGAATTTGGCGGGGCTCTGCTAAGGAATCCGGCACCGATGCGAGAATCGCCAGGGGTCGACCAAATCGAGCCAAGTTGTTGGGATATATATATGTATATATATATATATATATATATATATATATATATATATATATATATATATATATATATATATATATATATATATATATATATATATATATATATGTATATTACCTACTGGCGGTCGCCAGTAGGTATATATAGTTAGGATTTTTTCCCTATGGGATTTCTGAAAATTCTATGTCTAATAACTTTGGCGTTTGTGGACGGAATCGGCTGAAATTTTCAGGAAAATGGCACATTTTGTTTCTGAGCAGCTCCTGGAAATTTGGGGGGGTTTCGTCAAGGGGGGGCTGAGAAAAAAGGGGGGTCCCAAAACGCGTTTTTAACATTGAGTTTTCCATAGGGCGGTTGGACTCACTTTTAGCTCGAACGGCTGAATGGATTTCCACGAAACTTTGCAAAATTGTAGGGACTGTTAGCCCGATGTGCCTTTGCTAGGTCTCAATATATGTGCTTCAGTGGATTTTGAGAAATTAACGTTTAAATCAAGATATATATCTGTAACAGCGCTCCGGGCAGCGATCCGGTTCGCGTACTTTTCGCTTATCGGAACTATGCGAAGCGAAGCTGATTGGCTCTCCGGTGTCTGTCAACATTCTAAACAGTCCGGTGCGGCCACCATCTTGTCTTTCGGTAGGATCGAGAGATAAGAGGAGGTCAAAACAAAGGGGGAAATTTCGATAAGGGGGCATAGTAGATCCTCCCTGACCCCCTAGGTTTTATGTGGAGGTTGTAAAAGGTTTCTGCAGGGCAAAAAAATATATATATATTTATGCGTGGTGAGCTCCTAGTACGCGAACCGGGTAGCGCTCTGGGCAGCGCACTATAAGGATAAAAGAATGATAGACTTTTCTAATACTGTATGTTAATTATTTGTTGTTTTTGTTCGTTTTTTTATTTATTTATTTATTTTGATTTAAAAAAAAATTATTTATTATTTTCATAGTTCATTAAAACTTCCAGCATTATATCATCTGGTATCTCGTCGAACATGGATGTTTCTGTCTCTTGTAAGGTTTGAATAAATTGTTCGTCAAAAGATTGATCCATAAAATCTTCATCCACATTTTCTTCAGTTACAATGTCTTCGGATGTAATCTCGAAGGAAACATTAGTTTCTTCTTGCTCCCCTTCCATTTTTTTGCTGTAAATTGCATTAAAAAAAAATTATATTAGAAGACTTAGGGCACTGTTGGGTTTAAGTTCAGACATGTCGTTCTGTTTTTTTAACAGTGAAGTTAAAGTAAGTAAATTCATAATTATAGCAGAGAAGTGTAAGTCAATCAATAAATGTAACAGAGGAGGTTATCTGTATCTATAACTATAGCAGGGGGTCAGTAAATAATTATCAATAAACATTTTTACAAATTAATTTAAAGTGCCACTTACAAATTATCAAACAACTTTACAGGGAGGTGAAAAGGCTCTTGAAATGTAGTTCAGGAAGTAGCAGTGAAAATGGCTGTGTTTCCTTCTCTTCCTTTATATATATTCAGGTATATAACCAATCAAATGTCAGGTAATAAAAATTGTAAATGAAAGTAAAGTTTTCATTGGTTGTCAATTCCAACACTTCAGATGTGTTTTGTGAAGTAATTTACCTCAAGGTATTTAGAGAGGTCTACAGGCTTAATGGCTAAATGGAATTTCAATCAAATTTGTGAAAATGAAAGGGATTGTTATGTAGTATGAGTTAATCTATATTTGGTGAGAGTGTCTCCAGTCCTTTTTCTTTGAATTACTTTCCCACCTTTTCTTTGGGCCGCTTCCCGGGAAGCAGTTTAGTCCGCGAACTAGAAGCGTAACGGGAGTCCACCATTTTGTGTTTCGGTCGAATTAACATATAAAATGGAGGTTAAATAATGTTCAGAAAGGGTAGAAGGGGACACGGTACAAGTATTTTGACCCCCCAGGTTTTCTGAGGGTGGCTGAGGAGGACCATATGTGCGGAGAAAAAACATTTTTAAAATAATTTTGGGCGGTTAGCTTCCAGTTCGCGTACCGGGTAGCGCTCTTTGAGCGTAGTTTGTTGAAAATTACAGAAATAAGTTAGAGAAAAGTATTAATTGTGCGTGATCAGATGAAGGGTAGCTCTGAGAAGAGCTTTTGGGTTTATGTTCCATTTAGGTACTTATAAGTAGGTACCAATGCACAGTCTTAAATTCAGAATGAAAATTCTGTTGCCCTCATCTGAGAAGTGAACTCCATCTCCTCTGTAGATATCTTGCATATAGTAACGCAAGTTATTATTGTACAGGGAGCCCATTCCATGGTCTCTCATGAAAGCTGAACCAGATTTGTTTACATGCTTCCTCGCTTTCTCAATTTGTGGACCAAATTGGTTGGACCACCTCCATTTCTGTCTTTGGCATATATTGGAATATACAAAGGCAGTTTGAGGAAAAAGTGCCATTAATTGCTCAAAGGTGTCCTTTAAAAGCATTTCCAGACCTACTCCTGTTAAAGTGCCCAAATCATTACCTCCACAATGCACTATTAACAGGTCAGGTTTTGGCAAATGCATAAAGGTTTTCACCAATGGTATCAATTGGTGACATTTTAATCCTCTTTGGCCCAACCATTTAATTTCCACATCTTGTAAATTGAGGTTGTGTAAATTTCTGTTGTCAGCATACCTTTGAGCCCAGTGGATGTAACTATGTCCAACAATCCAGACGTTAAACATGGTGGGAGAAGGTTGTGCTGCAGTCAGATGAAGTGTGGTAATGAAAGGGCAGTTGAAACAGTAGGAGTTTGTAAAGAAAAAAAACTGTGGATTTCCAATGCTAATGATTCATTAGCAGTGATTGGCGCATTTCCATTTCTGAAAACAGAAAGTTAGGGTGCATGGATGTGTTCTTGAAACATGTAATTTCAATGGTCAAGGAAGAAACTTTTAATGAAAGATTGCACTGGATACGCAGGTGCACTGAGAGTTCAGAGTTCAATTGAAACATTGTTGTGTGAATTTGCAAACATGAGAGGTCTTCCAGGAGGTCGTTGCTATGGAAAAAAGGCAGAGAGGGCAGAGGGGGGGAAGGGTTTTGATTTGAAAAAAGTGAGGGAAGAGTTATGATTGGCTAATATGAGAGATATGTGAAATGAATATCTGTATTTCTGTGCTTTCAATAGCTGCAGCCTCTGGAGTGCATCCTTTTTCTTCTGCTGAAGACAATTTGGTGTATTTCTGAGACTGTTTTTAAAATCCAAAAAGTATTTGCTAAGGTGAGAAAAGATTTATTTATTTTAGATATAGAATAGAATGATTTAAGGAGAAAATGATGAAGAAAGCTGTGTTTTAAAACTGTGGCTTTGTCTATAGTGATATAGAAATAGATTTTGTTACTTTGAGAAATTGTATTTGCATATTCGGTGTAGGATTCTGGCATGTAGTAACTCAAGGTATTGTTGTATATGAAGCGCATTCCATGGTCTTTTATGTAAGCTGAAACAGATATGTTGTTTTTAAAAACCATTTTGAAATCAATTAAATTTTGGATATGTACTGTTAGAGCTTCATAGGTTGTTTTGGGTCATATTTATAAGACATTTGAGTGTCTTTGATGTTATTTTTTCATTTTTAAATGGAAAGCATTCCTCATGGGGCAAGTGTCTTGTAAATACGCTCTCACCTGCGCTTGGCAAATTTAGATTTTGATTATGGGAGTTACATAGCCATGTTAATAATGTCGGAAAAATGGTGCTAGGGCATTCCAGAAAACGCTTTCGTGTGTCTCAAGGACATTTTCAGTCATTTCCTCTTGAATGCATGTATACAATTGATTTATATGCTGTGTTTAAAAACGATTCTTTTCTATGATGATATTTTTTCTCTTTTAAATGGAAAGCGTTCCTCATGGGGCTCTGAGCAGTTCTTAGTCATGTTATCCAATGGGTGGTGGATAACATGGCTAAGAGCATTTGCTGAATAATGCATGAATATCGTTGACTTTTCAGCGTTATTCATGCATTGCGGCCGTTTTTTTTCGCATTTGCGAGCAGTTCTTAGCCATGTTATCCAATGGGAGGTGGATAACATGGCTAAGAGCATTTGCAGGATAATGCATGAATATCGCTGACTTTTCAGCGTGATATTCATGCATTGCTACCGCTTTTTATCGCTAAGGAGAAAATGATGAAGAAAGCTGTGTTTTTAAATTGTGGCTTTGTCTGTAGTGTAGTGATATAGAAATAGATTTTGTTACTTTGCGAAATTGTAATTGCATATTCGGTGTAGCATTCTGGCATGCAGTAACACAAGTGTGCTTGGCAAATTTAAATTTTGATTATGGGAGTTACATAGCCATGTTAATAATGTCCAAACAATGGTGCTGAGTAGTTTTTAGCCATGTTATCCAACATGGGCTTCGATTGGATTTCCACAGAGCATATTATGAAGCCCATTATCGCCGCTTTATCAGCCGTTTTCGGCCGATAATGCGACGATAATTTTAGTGTACAGGTTTGATAATATTTCCCTACATTCGCAGGGCTAGGTGATAGGCTGAGACCAGCCTGGCATGTAAAATGGCTGCCGTGCACGACAAAATTGTGGCATTGTAAAAAAGGCAAGTTGGCGCAGACATTGTGTCTCAATAAGGATTCATTTATAACAATGTGGTATTTTATCAAGCCTGTGCGCTTCAATTATCGCCGCTTTATCGGCCGAAAACGACCGATAAAGCGGCGATAATGGGCTTGATAATATGCTCTATGGATTTCCAATCGAAGCACATGCTAGATGTGAAGACATCTAAAATGGGCTTCGATTGGAATTCCACAGAGCATATTATCAAGCCCATTGTCGCCGCTTTATCGGCGATAATTTTAGCGCACAGGCTTGATAATATGCCTCAAAATATTTTATCGCACTGAGAAATTGGTGGTCAACACTTCCTGATTTCCTTCGAATCGAACGTTAACAGACGTCACGCAGCAAAAATTTAAAAAAAGCTCACGCACAGCCGCTGGAACACATGTATCAACATATATGAGACTCCTCAGCCACTCTCAGAAAATATAAGGGATTAGGATACGTCTCCCGCACCTCCTTATTCCTAGTAATTTAATTAAAACGAAGCACAAAATGGCGTATTCTCGTGCAGTTTGCGGCCCAGTTCGGTGTTTGGGAAGCGGTTCTATCGTGAAAAATATATTTTTTTTTATTTTCCCCAGGGGACCCTTTAAAAAATTCCAACAACATTCCTAGGGGGTCAACTGGGGTATACTTTGCCCCATTTCATTAAATTTCCCCTTCGTTTTTCACCTCTTCTTCTCTCTCGATCTTACCGAGAGATAAGATGGCGGCCGCTCCGGACTGTTTAGAATGTTGACAGACACTGGGGACCCAAGCAGCTTTGCATTGCAAAGTTCCTTTTCGCAGGTGGGAGCGTATTTACAAGAAACTTGCACCATGAAGAACGCTTTCCATTTAAAAAAGAAAAATAACATCATACACAGTCATATGCCTTGATTTGCTATGTTAAATAATAAGAAGGGAATTAAGATTTTGATGACTGTTATTCATTTACTGTTTGGTAATAGTGGTTATTAACATTTTTTATTATATTTTTCAACAGATTCAACTGCAGATTCTTTCATAGTTTGGAAAATGCCTACAAAAAATAGAATTAGAAAGGCTCGAAAACGTCAAAGACAGCACGGTGATGTTTTATTGCAGCAGTCCTCTTCCCTAAATACTTATCAAAACACCAAGAAAGCTCCGGGTAAGAGCACAAAGTCTTTCTTAAAAAATATTTGTAGTAAAAAAAGTATTTCTCACCAAAATGTTTCAGTTCAGAAAAAGAAGAGTAATTTAAATGGAAAGGAAAGACCCATGAAAAATGTTACTGGTAGAGGAAGAGATAACTCTGTGCATGATAGTAGAAGGAAAGAACAGTTTAGGGACATTCGACAACGAATGTTCCGTAATCGAATAATAGTTAATTTAATAAAAAATATTAAGAAATGCAAACAGAAAGCGGCATTTTATAAGAAAAAGAAAAATGTCGAGAAAATTATTGATCATGCTTTTGAAATTAAGCGAAAGTTGTTTATTTTGGTAATCAATAGAATTAGGAAACTAAGCAAGGTAATTTCTGATTTTAAAACAAACAGTAGATGGAAGAGAGTAGTAAATCGTAGCAACTTTTGTGAAGTTTTTTCCGGAGAATGGATGCATAGTTCAAGTTCTGAGGCATTTTTTAATGAGGAGAGTTATTTTCAGGATAATGATTTGGTGCATGCAGTTGACATCAGTGGTCGAGCTTATGAAGTGAAGGATGGTTGTCCAGTTGAAAAAGAAAAACTTGTGACAACAGAGACAGAAGAGGCGCTAAGTGATGAGGTTTTAGGAAGACGTCCTAAGGCTCCTGTGTACATTTGGAAGTGTAGTTCTATTTGCAGTGTGCGACAGGTTTCCATCAATTTGCTTTGTGATTTTATACGGACATTTAATAAGAAAAGTTTGAAGCAGAAAATGAAGTTGTTGCAAGATTTAGATCCTTGCAGAGTGAGACAAATAACAGGTTTGCGTGGACATTCACTGGCTTGTCTTTCCAGGAGAGTATGCCAGAGTGTTTTTCATCATTTCAGGATGCTAGCAGTGCATCATAATAAAGTGAGAAAATTAGTGAGAATGTTGTATTATGCAAAGAGTCCAGCAATTATGCTTAAATAATTATGTGCTGCTCTTTTGCATGGTTCTGAAATAGATGTGAAGAATATTTGTGAAGAAATTGAGTTTTGTTACTTTAGTAGTAAAGATGAGAATGTTCAAATTGACCCTGAAGTAGAGAGTAATGTGGAAGATAATGTACAGGTTTACAGTACAGATAATTTTCAGAAGGAAATTGCCACGTTTCAGATGAAATCAAGTGAGAGGCCTAATTTCACTTGTGTATGTTGTCGACGCACTTATTATAAGAATCAGACTAAGTTAGTGGATTTATATGCAAAAAGTGAAAGGGAAAATAATAGTGAATGGAAGGATTTTGCCACATACTTGATGGTAGAAAATTATTTTGATTTGGGATCGGATCAACGTGTGTGTACTTATTGTTGTAATAAATTAAACCAAAACCAGATGCCTGCTAGGGCAGTTCATAATAATCTTGAATTGGTTGAGATTCCTTCTGAATTGAAGGATTTAAATACTTATGAATCTATTTTGATTCAAAGTATCCATCCCTTTCAGGCTATTGTAAGAATGGAGCCAAAGACAGGGAAGTTGCCTCCAGCAGATTTACAGAGAGGATTAAAGGGAAGAGTTGTTTATTTGCCTTTAGATTTGAATAAAAACATAAACACAATTGGAGTAGAAGAAGTGGAAGAGGAACCTCTGGTTATCTTGGTTAATGGGGTTCCGACAAAGAATAAGAAAATATGGCAAGATTTAGTGGATGTTAGGAAAGTCAAAAAGGCAACAGTGTATTTGAAGAAAAATAATAAGTATTATAAGAATGTGTATGTTGCAGAAGAGGAAGTAAGTGATGAAGAGGATAGCGATTTGTGTGCTGGGCAAATTGAGAAAGTAGAGGCCTCTAAAAGTGAAGAAATATATGAACATTATAGTGTTCATCCTTTGCATTCCAAGGAAGTCATGGGGAATGCTATTGAGTTGTTTCAAATGAAACAAGCGAAAGGGAGTCCCATTAGTGTTTGGGAGGAAAGTTTGGAAGCTCGGTGTTTCCCACAGCTATTTCCCACAGGTCGAGGAGGAAGATATGATGAGCGATCTCATCAAATTCCTGCGTCTGAATACCGGACTTTACGATTGTATGGAGAAGATCCTAGGTTTCGTCAATGCATTCCCTATTTGTTTCATCTCCTGTTTGAAAGCGATCTGTCTGGACTGTCTTATGCAGTGAACCACATCTTAAAAAGTGGTATACAGATGCGAAATATCTCGGCAAGAGACTTTATGCATAAAGTTAATGTCCAAGATAGTATTTTGGATTCTCACTTAATTAATCTCATGGCGTGTCAGCGTGGTACTAATGAGTACTGGTATCGTCGTCATGGTGATTTAAAATGTATGCTGAGGAACTTAGGAACTCCGACATGGTTCCTCACTCTGAGCTGTGCCGAGTATGGCTGGGAAGACTTACTTGAATTTCTACGAGAAGCAAATGGAAATATTGAAAACATTGAATTCAAGACACCTGTGTTCTTTGGATCCTGTGAATGTATGCAGGTACTTCAATCATAAATTTGAAGCTATGATGTCTTTCATCACAAATAAGAAGAATCCACCTCTTGGAGAGGTGTTGGATTTCTTCTGGAGAAAGGAGTACCAAGCAAGAGGTGCTCCTCATATACATATGTTGTTGTGGATCAAGGATGCACCTAAATTTGGAACAGATCCGGATGACTTAGTGATGAATTTCATAGAACAGTATTCTACGTGTGCTGTTCCAACTGCAACGGAGAAGAAAAGCCTAAGAGAACAAGTTCTACGTTTCCAAAGCCATCGTTGTGGAAAGTACTGTCGTCGTAAATTCAGAAACAAGGACAAGTTCTACACCAAATGTCGTTTCAACTTTCCACGGCCGGTGATTTCTAAAGGAAAAGTGAACAGTTTGATGTCTTCACTACGACATAATGTGACGAGGAAATCACCCAAAAATACATACAATTTGAAAAGGAACGAAGAGTCCAAGTACATCAACGACTACAACCCAGTGATTTTGTCCATGTGGAATGCTAACATGGATATACAGTTTGTGGGTGACAACTGCATGGCTGTGGCTCGGTATGTGACATCTTACTTCACCAAAAAAGAAAAGACAGAACTGAAGGATATGTGGGAGGACATATCCCATGAAAAGAGCCTCAGCAAGAAGTTGTACAGTTTCAGTCTGAAGATGTTGTCGCATCGAGAAATCGGAGCTTACGAATGTTCAGATCGATTGTCTTCAGCAAGTCTCTATGCCAAATCTAGGAGTATCGTTTGGGCGAGTCTTGGTCTTGCTGCAACGCGAAATCGAGTTCTAAAACCTGTCCGGGAAATTGAGTATTTGGCGGAAAAGGAGCCAAACAGTACCGACATTTTGAAGACCAACATGTTGGATACATATTATCCAAATCGAAGCAGTCACCTTGAGAATGTTTGTCTATATGAGGTTCTCCAAAATTATATATTCAAGAGGAACATCAAAGAAGATATTGAGAAAGGAGTGTATGCTGTAATTGGAAGTGAGGGATGCCTGGTCAAGCAAAGAAAATGCCAATTAGTAAACCATCGAAAATTGAGTGGTGAATCTCCAGAAAAAAAGGAGTTTTTCTATTTAGCACTTTTGCAACTTTTCAAGCCTTGGCGTGCAGAAGAGGAACTGCTTGGAGATTTCCTCTGTTACGAAGACTCTTTTAATGCAGCCAAGGAGTCCATAGAATGTCCTGCTTTTCCTAAATATCAAGAAATGCTAACTTTGGAAATTGAGCAGGAAGCAACGATTGCAGCCGAGATTGCCAGAGACAGTTCTCAGGACAGTCAGAGTTCTGTTTCATTGAGTCAAGATCCACTTGGAGGACCTATTATCGAAAATGAAGCTGCCACTGCTATGAATGAAGTAGAAAGAGCCATGGCACATGCTCAGGAGGATTCAGTTAACTTACAAGACTTGGAAAAACAACTCAACGTTGAGCAGAGGAAAATATATGATGAAGTTACCAAGGAAATTGAGCACGGATTAAGTCATGAGAAGAAAGAGTGCTCATGTACGTCGTTGAAGCCTGTCCGACTGTACGTGAGTGGAGAAGCGGGAACTGGAAAGAGTTTCCTCATTAAAGCAATTTCTTGTTATTTGCAGGAAAGGACTGAGTCATCGCTGTCTTGTGTTGTCACCGCTCCTACTGGACTGGCAGCACATAACATTAAAGGTATTACTTTGCATCGTCTACTGATGCTGCCGGTGGAGCATGACAACAAATTACAATACAACAAGTTATCTGGAGATGCTTGCTGTGAAGTTTCAAGAGTCTTGAGGAAAATGAAACTACTTATCATTGACGAAGTAAGCATGGTTTCCAATGTCATGCTTGCCTTTGTGCATTTGAGAATGCAAGAAGTACTTAAAACTGAATATGATGTGTTATTTGGTGGCAAACACATCATTGTTTTCGGAGATCTTCTGCAGCTGACACCAGTAAAAGGTCAACCTGTGTTCAAAATACTCACACATGAAGATACCAGGAAGTGCCTAGGGAGCATTGGCAACGTCAATATATGGTTAAACTTCAATTATGCAGAACTGCATGAAAATATGCGTCAGGCAAAGGATGAAGATTACAAGAATATTCTACAAGATATTAGAATTGGAAAAGTGACCGAGCATGGGAGAGAAGCTTTAAATGCACGATTACTGTCAAATTTATATCCCAAACAAGAGATTGTGCCTGAGAATATTTTTCAGAAAATTACTGAAAAGAAATCCGGGATATGTCTCATGCCAACTCTTGCAGAATGTGCCATCTTCAACAACAAAATGTTGAATTTAGAAAAGCAAGAGATTGTGAAACTTGAAGCTATCGACAAATTAGAGCATATGGGATCAACAATTATTTTGTCAGACAATTTGAAATCAAAATTGGATTCATTAGAGAAGACTTTATCTAAAACTGCGGGTTTTGAAAAGACTTTGAATGTGTGTTTAAATTGCCGAATCATTTTGAGAAGGAATTTACATGTAGAAAGAGGTCTGGTAAATGGATCAATGGGTAATGTTGTTGATTTTGAGAAATACAAAAATAGAGATGGAATAGAATTTTTAAGAATTAAATTTGATGGCATTGAGGAAGTACAGCAAATTGGTCGTTGTTCTGCTAGGTTTTTGCTTGTTAAAGACCTATATGTTCGCCGTAAACAGTTTCCTGTTTGCTTGGCATATGCGGTGACAATCCATAAATCGCAAGGTTTAAGTGTAGACTGTGCATTGGTGAATATTGGCAGTTCTGTGTTCAAGGAGGGTATGGCATATGTGGCATTGTCACGAGTTAGAACTTTATCGGGATTGTACTTGATTGACTGTGATGTCACAAACATTTGTGCGGATCTAGATTGTGTTAAGGAATACAATAGGTTAAGAAGAGAGTATGCGCCACATTTGCCTCAATATCCTTTGTTTGAGAAACGTGTGGTAGGCCAGAAACGTAGAAATATCAGTAATAGTAGGGAGGTTGTTGCAAAAAGACTAAAAGTCAATGAACCGAAAATTGTAAGCAGAAAGAAAGTGGATTCTGTTGAAGATGTTGTCGGTTTTCAATTTGAAAACAGTTCTGGTGTCAACTGCTATGCAAATGTAGTGGTTAATGTTCTCTTTTCACTAGAGAGTTTAAAAGAACAGATTGTGTTCAATTCGGAACAAAGTTTATGCTGCTTGTTGAATTCTGTGTTAGAGAAATGTAGCACTGATCGAACAAAAGTAGAAAGTGTGTCTGAAGTTCGTTATCTGTTAGATGAATGTTCAGGTCAAACAGACTTCTCTGAAAATAATCAGCAAGATTGTCAGGAGTTTTTAATGTATATGCTTGATGTATTGGAAGATGAGGGTGTAGATGTAGATCACCTGTTTGGGCTTTCTTATCAATGGCAGCATGACTGCGAGAACTGTATGGTATCAAGTACTACTAGTGTAGACTCAGAAAGATTTATATATTTAACTTTGCCAGACAGTAAATCAGTGTCCTTTAATAAGCTAGTAAATGCAGCGGATCACAACATGGAGTGTAGCCAATGTAAATGTGATATGATGTCAACATTATTTATACGTAGATATAGCCAGTATGTCATTTTAATGATCAAACAATGTAGGCCTGATGGATCAAAATTGTCAACTTTAATAAAAAATTTTGTGGCTTCTCAGCTGTCAATATCAGGGAGGACTTTTGTAACTGTAGCAATTATCTATCACGATGGTCCATCAACAACATCAGGACATTATACAGCTTACTTAAAGTCTGGAAACGGCTGGTCATTCTGTAATGATTCCGTTGTAACTTTCAAAAAAAAATTGCCGTTTGACCTTAAAAATTCTTACCTGGTGTTTTTAAAACCAAAATTTTAAGTAGAGGGAATGTAAGTCTGCAATGCTGTCTAGATTAAAAATCCAACTATATAAACCTGATGCAAGTAAGTCTGCTTCATAGTAAGCAGTATCAGTGTCATAGGAAAAGGAGAACATGAGTGACAAAGAAGAGTAAGATATTAGTAGTCCAGGATTGTGAAAATAATCTCAAATATTTTATTTTTGAAAGTTGCGAAAATAGAAAATGTCGGGATTTGATTGGAAGAATTACAAGACTTGCGAATCGCGGCAACATGATTTGGCCTAGTGGAAACATGTGATAGAATGAGAGAAGTTTTTTTTTCTATGTAACATATTTTACGTATCGATGGAGGTTTTCTTTCAGAAAGTGGCGGGCTGAAAATATTTATAGTACAACAGAGTGGATGCTGTTTATAGGAGATCCTTCGACGTCATTGAAAGTAAGTTAATTTTAAGGAGTTTTGAAATCAGATTTCTTAGGTTGTATGGGTTTTTTAAACACAGTCATTTTGATTGTGTTTTTTTTCCCCGCTGTTACATGATGAATACCTTCAAGTCACTGATTTAAGTGAAATTTGATACATTCTGAGAACAGCAAAAATAAACCATTTAACATGTATAATTAATGTTATGCTTTTTGTACTTATGATATACATTTAGAAATGTGAGGTACATATGGGTAAGCTGAGTCTTCTGTAAGTATCAATTTTAATGCTTACAGTGCTGTACTTCTGGGTACTGTTTTTTTAAAAAAAAAGAAAAGAGGCCTCACCTCAAAGAAAGCTCTTGAAAGCACACATCTTATTTGCATCCTAAAACAATCATTTTAAATGTTAGATACAATTTTATGATGGTTTTACATCTCTTTTGCGCTGTTATGGCATCACTATTGTGAGACATAAGCAATGCAAAAGAAGCATCATATTTCAAAATAGGCCTCATTTCATCAGCATGAAGATACTGTTTGTTGAAAATAAATATATTTTGGATTGTGTAGGGGTCGTAGAGAAGTAGAGGTTTCTATAAGTGTCAAAGTTGTTTAAAAAGTGTTTCTTCTTGAACCTTTTCCCTTCTTTTTTCTAATTTTTAAATACATGTTTTAATATTTTTGGAAATGTTTGTTCTCTCTTTTACAGATTGAATGTATGAAAAATTTTCTTTAAAAATTAACAAGAATTATAAGGTAAATGTTTTCTACTTTTTTAACCTGCATTCCACTGCTGATGATGTCACTGACTATGTTATGAATGATGTAATAAGTGGGCATATCTGTTATCTCGTTAAAAAAAGGAACAGTAAGTTTAAGGATAGGAAACAGACAGTTATGTTACAAAAAAGACAGCTATAGGACGTAAACAAAAAAAACTGTTACTCGCAATCCACTGCTGATGATGTCACTGACTATGTCAAAAATAATGTAATATATGACATGATCAGAAGTGAATTGCGGGTCACAGTATCTTTTCTTTACTCCCTATAGCTGTCTTTTTTGTAACATAGCTGTCTGTTTTCTTTCCTTATACTTACTGTTCCTTTTTAAAAAAAAAATTTTTGGTGCGCTCAAAGTTCGCGTACCGGAGTGCGAACTGGGAGCGAACTAATAGAAATAGAGCTTGGCAGAGTTCAAAGAATTCTACCAATTTTTTTTAATAATGGGGAGGTAGTTCTGAAAAGAACTTTTTTTTTCTTTTTGTTGTTTTAAATTTTTTTTATTAGTTTTCTGAACATTTTTTATATTTTTTTGTTTTTTTCTGAACATTTTGTATTTTTTTTTGGGGGGGGGGAGGGGGGAAACAAAAATGATTCATCGAAGAGGGCTCAACAGGAGCAACAAAAAAAAGAAGAATTTATTTTTGGGGGCGTTTTGGACATACATGATTTTGGATGGCTCTAATTATAAGAGTTATGCTACTTTCGCGGTAGCATAATATTTGATTGCACCTCACACAAACTTGTTTCACTTCCCCCATGTCCATTTGAATATTTGGGATCAGCTCCCTTGCTTCAGGTCCCGTAACTTCTGGCACAACCGATCTTCTGGCTATTGCTGGTGAATTTTGTTGTTCGTCTCGAAGCTGAGCTGCACTATAGTTATTTGGGTGCCACCTGCTCATGTGTCTGTGCATAGTGAAATTCCCATAACTATATTTTTTGTCCGTGCCTCTAGAAAGACGTTCATCACAGATTCGGCAAAAGACATACCTGGCGTTCACTTTCTTTTGCCCTTGTGGAAATTTAAAAAATTGCCAAATGAAATTTTCCTTCCTGTTGTACCTCCTGGGCTCCTCAGGCAAATATTCAGGCTCTTCCTCCTCTTCCTGCTCTTCCTCTTCTTGAAAGATTGGTTGAGTTGGTGGTCCTTTCTTTCCATGAGGAGGTGGAGGTGGTGGTGGGGGAACACTACCAGAAGCAACAACAGAAGCCATTTCTCTGGATTGTACAAAGGTCTTTCTCTCACCAAGATGAAAGTCAGAGTGAGGAAAGAAGGAGGGGTTTTCATCATTTGGGAGAAGGAAAAATTCTAAACCAATGAAAAGTGTTAATTTTAGATCACATGACCTAGTATTACATCATTAGGAAACCAAAAGTGAAATGAACTAATGAAAAGTGTTATTATCGAGTCACATGACCTGCTGTCTTTACGTTTCGCGCTTTCCGCCGCTATCCAATCCGCTTCCGAGTCCGCTAACTTGGCGCGTCGGATAACGTATTACGCGACAACGCAAAACGTCATGATAACGTAACAGTTACGCTTAAGGAACGATTACCGGCTCGCGCACCAAGTCGCGGCTTTGAATTCAGCTAACGGGAAGCTGACCGGTTCGCGGACTAGGAGCGCAACACATTTTTTTTTTAAAAAAAATGTATAAAAAACATGTACAATATATTTTATGATTTAAAGAAGAATACATTTTACAGATAGAAATATTAGCTTTCAAAAAAACATTGAAATTCAATGAAAAAACCATAGGTTATAGTCCATATATAGTTAGGAATTAGCATTTACAAAACCTTATTTTACTCGCATAAAACCATTGAAATTCCATATATAGTTAGATGCGCTAACTATATATCGCGCACCCGCAATCCACTGCTGATGATGTCACATATTACATCATTCATGACATGGTTAGTGACATCACTGATGACATCACTGATGACATCTCAAATGACATCACTGATGACATCACTGATAACATCTCATTTGACATGATTGATCACATCACTGATGATATCATTCATGTGATAATACCATGAACCTCTTCAGACTCTAATATAACCTTAGATACAATCAGTGTAAAGAGACAGTCACAGACTGTCACTCATCCATGGAGTTACTCACACACCTAGTCAGTTATGCCAAAAATCAATCACACCTCCATTTTCTCAACTATACAGTTATACACACCTTACTTATTCAAACATATACTAACACATATTTACTTTACTCTCTTATACAATCTCTGATACATGTTCACAATGATCCATACAGCCACTCACACATTCACTGGCTCTTATGCACAGTTATTTATAGATGTCAACTCTCACATGTACTGTGTTTTACATATGTACTTAATTTGACATGTAGCACTGAGATATCCATTCACTCACTAATACACTCATGCACAGTCAACCGCCCATACAGCTGTTTCCACATGCACTTTTGAATCTATACATATAGTGAATCAACTACTCACACATCTATGTACAGAGTCACACACCTCCCAGCCACCCATACACACACACACTCAGTTTCCCATACAAATACTTGGACAACCAATCAATAACCCATACAGTTACTCATATAGCTACTGATCAACATATGCAGCAGTTTGTAGAACAACAGATATAATGATGCACAAATTAAAACAGTTTAGTCACTAACCCATGCACTCAGTGAGACACATTTAATCACTCACTCAATCAGTCAGTCATGCACCTACTAAATCCTTCATCCAGACACTTATACATCCACTCACTCTTCAATATGTAAGACATATTTTAACTTTACAGAAACATACAGTCACTGGATGTTGTCATCAGTGATGTCATCAGTGATGTCATTTGAGATGTCATCAGTGATGTCATCAGTGATGTCACTAACCATGTCATGAATGATGTAATATGTGACATCATCAGCAGTGGATTGCGGGTGCGCGATATATAGTTAGCGCATCTAACTATATATGGAATTTCAATGGTTTTATGCGAGTAAAATAAGGTTTTGTAAATGCTAATTCCTAACTATATATGGACTAAAAAAGTTTTTTATTTTTGTACTGGTACTCAACCGAGGACCACAAATATATATCAACATGTTACATAATTAAAAAGATTTTCAATTTCTCAATACAAAGGTAAAAACAGTTTCAAGAATTTATACAAATTATAGCAGATGAATTCATTCGGGGGTTGTTTACACAGACTTATAAGGTCTCTCACCGTCAAGATTCTACTGGAACGATATATGGGCTCTAGAAATCTTGTACGGGCTAACATTACGTTCTGGTTCGGGCATACAGATAGTACATGCTCCAGAGTCTGATCGCCGCCTGCGCACAAAGTACATAAAGGAGATCCTCCCGGAAGCCATCTTGAAGTATATGAGAGTACGGGAAGGATGCCCAGTCGAAGCATAGCAATTGTTCTCCTTGCACCGTGGGTCAAGGTTAAACCGATGTAAGACCGACATTGTTTATATTCTAATAGGTCAACAAAAGGTTTATAGGTGGGTAGTTTATTGCAATACCTAGAGTCCATCTCGTAGTTTAATTTTGGGGTGAAGCATTTTAAAAACAGTTTTAATTGTGCTGGTGACCAAGTAAGCAATACTTCAGTTCCAATATTTGCAATTCGAAATGCTTCGGTCACATTCGCTTGGAAAACTTGCTTTTTAGTATCAGTCCCAAAGGTTTCTTTTTTCAGCAGTGACCTTAATGTATTCTCTTTTGCGTGCAGTAAATAGTATGCCCACCTAATGATATTTGCAATTGCTACAGCATATGAGCTAGTGACAGATAATTCCAGTCTTAGTGCTTGGACTGGAACTGCGTCTGACAGTTTCAAAATTTTCCTCAATACCTTTCCCTCTTTGCGGTCCATGAAAACCCATTGTTTGATGGGTATATACTCCGTTGCGTAAGATAGTACAGGTGGTATTTTTGTTTTGTAGACATTTATTAGAGAAGAAAAATGTCTGTTTCCTGTTGCGCTATAGAGTTTCTGGAGGGCCGCAGTGTGTATGTCTGTTTTCCTTTGTAGGTTATTTATCTGCTTTACATTAGTAAGATTTTTAGAGAGGGTCCTGCCAAGGTAGGGATAATCCGACACCTCTTCTATTTTATCTCCTCCTAAGTTCCAGGAGTATCTTGCGCTTTGTTTCCTCCCAGAGAAAGCTAGCACTTTTGTTTTTTTGATGTTTGGAACTAAGAAGTTCTCTTTGGAGTAGTTGTACAGCAGATCCAGAGATGTTTGTAAGCCAAAGGGGGTGAGGTCCAACAACACGATATCGTCCGCATATAGCAATGCATTTATTTTTTGATTTGCTATTGTCGGAGGTAGGTTGGAACCCGATTGCAGAAAATGACACAAGTCGCTTAAGTAGAGGGAAAATAGGATTGGGGCTAAAAGGCACCCTTGCTTTAGTCCATTTTCGGTTTTGATTTTTTCTGTATAACCTTTTACTCCTCCCATTTGAACTTGGCACCACGTGTCGGTGTGTAGGCTTACAATAGATTGTAGCAGCTGTTCCTGTATACCAAGCTTCTTCAATTTCCTCCACAACGTTGGTCGATCTACGCGATCAAACGCTGTAGAGTAGTCTATGAAGGCGGCATAGACAACCTGGCTTTTTTGGGATACGTATTTGTCAAGAATGACCTGGATAACAGCGATGTTGTCTGTTACCGCGTGATTGGGTCTAAATCCTGCTTGGAACATCGGGATCAGGCCTGATGAAAAAGCCCATTCTTTCAGACGGTGTAAAATTTCTGCAGCGAATACTTTGCCCACAGCATCTATGAGTGCTATTTGGCGATAATTACAAGCGTTGGTTTTGCTTCCCTTTTTGTGGATGGGGATGATGATACTTCCCTGCCAAGACTTTGGAACCTGGCCAGTATCTAAAATATAATTAAAGAGGGGATATAGCAGTCGACTCCATTCCTTCGGGGCAATTTGCAGTGCTTTGATTGGAATCTGGTCAGGGCCAGAAGCACCCGTGGTTCTTGCCTTGCGTATATTTAGTTCGACTGATGATGCTGTTGTTTTATATATTGGACTTTTATCTTTTCCTTTGTTATTATCCTCGTTACTTTCAGGTAGGACAGTTGGGTTTGACTTATAAAGATCTGACAGAAAAACTGCCCAGTCGTTTGGAGGGACCGGAATTGGCTGTAAGTTCTTTTTTGATCCAGTGAGTTTTCCTATTAAATACCAATATTTGCGTTGGTTGTTATTTTTCGCTGCGATCTGGATGTCAACCCAATTGCTATCCTGTAGAGTTTTTTTATTTCTTTGGTTCTCGCGTCTCAGTTGATTTTTTAGTTTATTTATTTCCTTTTTTAAGTATGGTGTAGGACTCATATATTGAGCGCGTATATATTTATTTAATTGTTTCTTTTCTTCAGAGTTCTTAGAAGTGCGCTTTTTGTTATCATCATTCTTCTTTCCAGTTCCAACTGCGTCCTTTGTTGTCATATTTAAAATAAGATTTCTGAAATCTTTTATGATGTGTTCAAAGTTTTCAACTGGATTTTCAGAAGATGTTTTCGTTAAAATTTGGGAATGATCAATCTGAGATGTAATTTTATCAATGGTCGAGGAATTCCAGAAAATACGTCTTTTTTCTCTGTTTATCACTATATTGCTTTTGTGATAAATAATGTGACAGGCTGCAGAGGATTTAGGAAGCCAATCTGTTGTCAAAAGCATTAGAGCGTGATCGCTTTCCTGGCCAAACTGGCTAAGCAAGTGTGTAACAGAGTCAAGCGAGTCCGCGCTGCTGATTATGTAGTCAATAATGGATGGAGTCCCATTGCCTCGCCTAGTGTAGTTTGCAGGAATATCCCCTTCCATATTACCGTTCACTATTACTCCGTTCAGTCTTGTCAATGTTGACAGTAATAGATTCCCTCTTTTATCACTAAGTATACCCTCTGGGAATTGCGGAGTTGTAATTTCCCTGCCTTCTTCAATCTGTTGTTTTGCCCAAATATTGATTGCTGTGTTCGAGATTTTACTGTTAAAATCACCAACAATTAAAAAGGATGAATGAGGATGATTTTCGGTTATGAGCTCAATTTTTTCCATGATGTTAAGGAATATTATGTCATGTTTTTTACCCGGGGGAGCGTAGACGTTGAAGAGTAGAGTTGTATTGGGGTGGGCCGTGCTGTGTTTCATAGTGGAGATCTTGATGCACTGTAAATTTTTTAGGTTAGTTTCTACTAATTCCTGTGCCCAAAGAAATTCTTCACTCAGTAAAATGGCCAAACCACCTTTAGCATGACCTCTACAAGAATTTATAGCCGGGGTTTCATACACAAAATAATTTTTGCAAGTGATAGATTCGACTGCCCACGTTTCTTGTAGAAACAGGATATCCGGATGACTTCTCATGGCAGTGGACAGTTTGTTCTTTATACCACCTGCGATATTCCAGGAGGTTATTTTTGTGCCAATGCTAAACAGAATGTTGATGAGTAGTTTTGGTTTTGTTACTGTTCAGAGTTTCTGACACCCAAGCCCAGGATTTAATATTATTGTCATTGTCTGATTTTTTTGGAGCTTGGTACCATACTGCTCGTTGTCCTTTATTCACCAGAATTTTTAATTTTTCTTGCCCTGTAATAAGTTGATCGGAATATATCGTTACTTGATCTGCTGTCGCCTCAAGATTTCTTTGGAATTGCTTCCCTTGTGAGTTGGAGAGAGCGTAAATTTGAGCATTGTACCCCGTTGTCTCTTTACAGGCCATTTGTTCCTTTTTTTCCACTACATCATAGCCGTGTTTGTGTAGTGTCTCTTTTTCCTTAAGTATAATCTCCGGTAGAACAGACGACCAGAAAATTACCTTTGTTAGTTTAACATTGTCTTTGCAGGGAAAGGAGACTAGATCTAGTTCGTTGCTGTTCAATGAGTGTAATGGCTCGATGTGTCGTAATAAATGTATTAACCTTCCTCTATTGAGCGGAGCTGGGTCACTTGGAAAGAGTTCCTCAAATTGTAAAATTTTGGAGGAAGGTTCTTTATATCTGTGATTATACCTATTTATAGCGTCCCTACTTTTTTTGTTATTAGTTTGATCAAATTCCTCTGGGTGTTTGATGGGGACATATTCTTTAGCTCTTGGATCCAGTTGTGGTGTTATTTCTACAAAGTTTTTGCTGAAGGCTGACTTTTCTGCGTTTGCGGATGCTGTTAAGTTATCCTCTTGGTCCTCTTCTAGATTCCGCTTTATAACTGGTTTTTGAAATTTTAATTTGTAAGATTTCTTTTTCTGAATCCTTCTTAATGGTTTTTTCCTCCTTCTTTCCCTTCCTTCTGGGTTATTTTCCGGTTTCATTTTGGATATCCTTTCTCCTTTTTCTTGATTTTTTATATTGTAAGTTTCCTGAATTTCGAGTATAGTATCTTTAACGGGAGTGTTTATTACACTTTTTTTTGAAAATATTGGATAGTGCTTAGTTTTTTGTTGATGTTTTTCTTTGAAGAGTTTTTTTAGGGAATATACAACTGAGTCATTTGAGTTATCCAGATTTTGTTTTTGTTGTATTTGAATCTCGGAAGTCTGAGTACCAAAGTCGCGTGTTCTATTCTTCTGTTCTTTATTGTGATCTTTAAATAAGTCTTTTTGTTCGTGATTGATTGACACTGGGTTTTTATTTTCCCTTGGTATGAGGAGATCTTTTTTCTTTTTCTCATCTACTAGATGTTTTAAAATCCCTATTTGAACATCCAATGTTTGATCGGAATTTTCTAGGATGTTTCCCAAGAAGGAGAGGACTGATTCCAGAATCTCTTGCAACGAAAACAAGGCTTTAGATATGGGTGAAGTTGTATTAATATTGTTATTGTTTGTGTTATTATTGAAGAGATCCATAGAAAGCTCAGGTAAAGTAATGGGAGGAGATATTTTTTCTTGCGTGTTATGGCTTGTTGTATGCTCCAAATTTTGTGAGCCTTCGTTTGTTTTAGTAACTTTTAAGTCTCCGAATAACATTGAAGTCCCTCTGTTTTTTAGAGGTGTTGAGGTTATTAGGGTAGACAGTTCTCGTTCGAGGTTTTTTAGATCTTTTGGGGTATGTAGTGATTTATTACTTAAGTCGGGGTCCAGTTGGCCCATTTGCAATTGTGCATTAGGCAACTTAGGAGTGCTTTCAGTTTCCTTAGTAATTGCAGAAACGTTGAGAGAGTTTTCTTGGGCTGTGGTATTCAGAGTTTGCGTAACTTTAGCTGTAAGTGAAGTGAAGTATGAACTGATTGCCGGTGTTTGAATTAAACGGCCAGGTTTTATGGCTTTGTCAGTGGATTTCCGTATAGCATTTTCAGTCCCCATTCTTTTCATAAAGATTGTACGGGAGCGTAGTTTTTTGAAGCCCATTTGTTGATCTTATTGTTGTTTTTATGTAGGTTATCACGAGAGAACGTTTATTATTTCTAATGATAGTTGTCGGCAATTTGGGATTGCTCTTATTTCTTACCTTGAAGCGGTGAGTTACTGTACAGAAGGGCAAGATTAAAGAGGGGTGGCCCGTCCCGTCCTCAGGCGTCCCCGGACGGCCACAGACGGCCCGCCCTTTGCCCGGGCTTCTCCTCGCGCGCGTCCCGCGTTGCGTGTGATGTGGTCCACTTTATGGGAAGGTTGGTACACGGGGGCGTTACCGCCGGGGGAAGAGGCACCAGGTGTTGGAAGCAAAGGCTTCTGGGCCTCGCAGTCCCCCGGTGCAGGTAGCCAATGGAGATGGGGTCAAGCGCTTGCTGGGAGCCGACAGCCTCCGTCGATCACAGGAGAGCTCCCACCAGCAGCGCGACCTCGCTGGAAACAAAATGCTGGGGAAAAGCCTTCACCAAATGCGCTCCTCGCCTCAGATGCTGCAGACGCTCCCTCGCAGGCAGTGGTGAGTTTGTGTGAGTGGCACCCGCGGAGCGGGTGTCACGAAAAGTTATTGGCGGCAGGTAGGGGGCGTTACCGCCGGGGGAAGAGGCACCAGGTGTTGGAAGCAAAGGCTTCTGGGCCTCGCAGTCCCCCGGTGCAGGTAGCCAATGGAGATGGGGTCAAGCGCTTGCTGGGAGCCGACAGCCTCCGTCGATCACAGGAGAGCTCCCACCAGCAGCGCGACCTCGCTGGAAACAAAATGCTGGGGAAAAGCCTTCACCAAATGCGCTCCTCGCCTCAGATGCTGCAGACGCTCCCTCGCAGGCAGTGGTGAGTTTGTGTGAGTGGCACCCGCGGAGCGGGTGTCACGAAAAGTTATTGGCGGCAGGTAGGGGGCGTTACCGCCGGGGGAAGAGGCACCAGGTGTTGGAAGCAAAGGCTTCTGGGCCTCGCAGTCCCCCGGTGCAGGTAGCCAATGGAGATGGGGTCAAGCGCTTGCTGGGAGCCGACAGCCTCCGTCGATCACAGGAGAGCTCCCACCAGCAGCGCGACCTCGCTGGAAACAAAATGCTGGGGAAAAGCCTTCACCAAATGCGCTCCTCGCCTCAGATGCTGCAGACGCTCCCTCGCAGGCAGTGGTGAGTTTGTGTGAGTGGCACCCGCGGAGCGGGTGTCACGAAAAGTTATTGGCGGCAGGTAGGGGGCGTTACCGCCGGGGGAAGAGGCACCAGGTGTTGGAAGCAAAGGCTTCTGGGCCTCGCAGTCCCCCGGTGCAGGTAGCCAATGGAGATGGGGTCAAGCGCTTGCTGGGAGCCGACAGCCTCCGTCGATCACAGGAGAGCTCCCACCAGCAGCGTGACCTCGCTGGAAACAAAATGCTGGGGAAAAGCCTTCACCAAATGCGCTCCTCGCCTCAGATGCTGCAGACGCTCCCTCGCAGGCAGTGGTGAGTTTGTGTGAGTGGCACCCGCGGAGCGGGTGTCACGAAAAGTTATTGGCGGCAGGTAGGGGGCGTTACCGCCGGGGGAAGAGGCACCAGGTGTTGGAAGCAAAGGCTTCTGGGCCTCGCAGTCCCCCGGTGCAGGTAGCCAATGGAGATGGGGTCAAGCGCTTGCTGGGAGCCGACAGCCTCCGTCGATCACAGGAGAGCTCCCACCAGCAGCGCGACCTCGCTGGAAACAAAATGCTGGGGAAAAGCCTTCACCAAATGCGCTCCTCGCCTCAGATGCTGCAGACGCTCCCTCGCAGGCAGTGGTGAGTTTGTGTGAGTGGCCTAGATCTAGTCTCCTCTCCATCAATATATGGACTATAACCTATGGTTTTTTCATTGAATATATATATAGAGAGAGAGAATCCTTGTGGGAAATCAACCACAAAGACGCCAGCACTCCAAGGATCTGTTCACCGCTAATTTTATTGCGACGGCTGACGTGTTTCAACCTTATGTTCTTTGTCAAAGCCTTGTTACACAGTGAATGGTGGCAAATTTGCTCAGAAATAATGCAGGTTGATTTACACCATATAGACATGGTAAAAAGACTATATCATTACTTTCACACATTCAAACAAGTTTTTTTCAAACTTAATTAACAAAACCATATTTCATGTTTCTGCATACAACATGCAATTTTAGCATTTGTTCTAATTCATTCATGCAATATGGAAATGTTGGTATTGCATGATACATACAAACAAACAATTCATTGTCGCTTCTTAGTGCTGCACC
>NW_028243492.1:0-67198 GCF_964263255.1 Lissotriton vulgaris | reverse complement strand
AGTTAAGCGTAACATGAGTGGCATCTTCACTGGGGTATCCTGTTTGTTTTTGGAGATATATATATATGCTGGAACTGCAAATGGAGAATTAAATCTTTTTGAGCACACGCACGTTTTCATGGTCTTTCTGAACTAACTGGCTGGAGTGCATTCGCACAGCACAGCGGCTGCTGTGCTTGGTGGACAACAATATATATATATATATATATATATATGAAATCCGATATCGTTTAATGCGCACAGCATCATTCCTCCATTCCACAGGAAAACGAACAAGTCGGACCCAAAGCTTCGTGCAAAAGTTAAGTGTTCTTTATTTCAAAGAAGTAAAACCCAAGCAGTCCTGCATGACGCGTTTCGCCTCTAGCCAGAGGCTTGATCACATGATACTATTATAATATATATATATTACCTACTGGCGGTCGCCAGTAGGTATATATAGTTAGGATTTTTTCCCTATGGGATTTTTGAAAATTCTATGTCTAATAACTTTGGCGTTTGTGGACGGAATCGGCTGAAATTTTCAGGAAAATGGCACATTTTGTGTCTGAGCAGCCCCTGAAAATTTGGGGGGGGTTCGTCAAGGGGGGGGTGAGAAAAAAGGGGGGTCCCAAAACGCATTTTTCCAATGTTAATTTCCATAGGGCGGTTGGCCTCACTTTTAGCCCGAACGGCTGAATGGATTTGCACGAAACTTGGAAAAATTGTAGGGACTGTTAGCCCGATGTGCCTTTGCTAGGTCTCAATATATGTGCTCCAGTGGATTTTGAGAAATTAACGTTCAAAAAAAGATATATATCTGTAAGCGCGCTCTGGGCTGCGCTCCGGTTCGCGTACTTGACGCGTAACGGAACTTCGCGAAGCGAAGCTGATTGGCTCTTCGGTGTCTGTCAACATTCTAAACAGTCCGGAGCGGCCGCCATCTTGTCTCTCGGTAGGATCGAGAGACAAGAGGAGGCCAAAACAAAGGGGGAAATTACCATAAGGGGGCATAGTAGATCCTCCTTGACCCCCTAGGTTTTATGTGGAGGTTTTAAAAGGGCCCGGCAGGGCAAAAAAAAATTTTTTAAAAATTTTTTGCGTGGGGAGCGTCCGGTTCGCGAACCGGGAAGCGTTCTGGGGAGCGTACTATAAGGAAAAAAGAATGATAGACTTTTCAAATACTGTATGTTAATTGATTGTTGGTTTTGTTGATTATTTTTTAATTTCTTTATTTTTTAAGCAATTATTTATTATTGTGATTGTGTTTCAAAATTTAATAAACTTTCTAACATTTCACTGTCTGAAATGTCATTATTTTCATTGAACATAGTTTGTAATTTCTGAGGGTGTAAAATGTCCTCATTTTGAAGGAGGTCATCTACTGCTTGCACACATTGCAGTAGTTCTTGGTCCCAAGTTTCATCCATAAATTCAATATAATTTGGATCAATTATTTCTTGGCTGCTCTCTTGCAGGACAATTTGAAATTCAACTTTGTGTTCGCCTTCCATTTTGCCTGAAATTTGGATAAAAAAAATATATATTAGTAGAGATAGGGCACTGTTGGGATTAATTTTAGATAGGCAGTTTTTATCAGTGAATTTATCTTTTAGCAGTGTATAGTATCAGAGTGGAAGTAAGGAAAATAAAAAAGTGTATGTGATTTAACGTAAGTAAATTCATAATTATACAAGAGAAGCCTAACTCCATCCATAACTATAACAGAGAAGTCTATCTAAATCTATAACTACTACAGAGGGATAGTATATAACTATCAGAAAAAGTTTACCATATTAACTTATAGTGCACAATATACTCCAGTTTTAAAAATAACAACTTACCTTTACAAAGAAGTTGAAGTGATTAGTGAAAATCTAATTGAAATGTACAACAAGAAGTAATAGTCAAAATGGCTGTGTTTCCTTCTCTTCCTTTATATATATTCAGGTATATAACCAATCAAATGTCAGGTAATAAAAGTAGAAAATGAAAGTAACATTTTCATTGGTTGTCAATTCCAACACTTCAGATGTGTTTTGTGAAGTAATTTACCTCACGGTATTTAGAGAGGTCTACAGGCTAACTGGCTAAATGGAATTTCAATCAAATTTGTGAAAATGAAAGGGATTGGTATGTAGTATGAGCTAATGTATATTTGGTGAGAGTGTCTCCAGTCGTTTTTCTGAAAATTACTTTCCCACCTTTTTTATTGGACCGCTTCCTCGGGAAGCGTCCCGGTTCGCGAACCAGCAGCGTTACGGGAGTCCACCATTTTGTGTTTCGGTCGAATTAAGACACAAGATGGAGGGCAAATAATGTTCTGAATGGGTAGAAGGGGGCACGGTAGACTTATCTTGACCCCCTAGGTTTTCTGAGGGTGGCTAAGGAGGCTTATATGTGCGAAAAAAAACATTTTTTTATGAAATTCCGTGAGGTTAGCTTTCGGTTCGCGTACCGGATAGCGTTCCGGGGAGCGTACTTTGTTGAAAATTAGTGAAGAAAGTTAGAAAAAAATAATAATTGTGAATGATCAGATGTAGGGTAGCTCTGAGAAGAGCTTTTGGGATTATGGTACATTTAGGTACTTATAAGTAGGTACCAATGCACAGTCTTAAATTCAGAATGAAAATTCTGTTGCCCTCATCTGAGAAGTGAACTCCATCTCCTCTGTAGATATCTTGCATGTAGTAACGCAAGTTATTGTTGTACATGGAGCCCATTCCATGGTCTCTCATGTAAGCTGAAACAGATTTGTTTACATGCTTCCTCGACTTTTCAATTTGTGGACAAAATTGGTTGGACCACCTCCATTTCTGTCTTTGGCATATATTTGAATATACCAAGGCAGTTTGAGGAAAAAGTGCCAATAATTGCTCAAAGGTGTCCTTTAAAAGCATTTCCAGACCTACTCCAGTCAAAGTGCCCAAATCATTACCTCCACAGTGCACAATTAACAGGTCAGGTTTTGGCAAATGCAGAAAGGTTTTCACCAATGGTATCAAATGGTGACATTTTAATCCTCTGTGGCCGAACCACTTAATTTCCACATCTTGTAAATTGAGGTTAGGTAAATTTCTGTTCTCAGCATACCTTTGAGCCCAGTAGATGTAACTATGTCCAACAATCCAGACATAAAACATGGTGAGAGAAGTTTCTGCTGCAGTCAGATGAAGTGTGGTAATGAAATGGCAGATGAAACAGTAGGAGTTTGTTAAGAAAAAAAAACTGTGGAGTTTCAGTGCTAATGATTCACTAGCAGTGATTGGTGGATTTCCATTTCTGAAAACAGAAAGTTAGGGTGCATGGATGTGTTCTTTGAAAGATGTAATTTGACTGGTCAAGGAAAAAACATTTAATGAAAGATTGCACTGGATACGCAGGTGCACTGAGAGTTCAGAGTTCAATTGAAACATTGTTGTGTGAACTTGCAAACATCAGAGGTCTTTCAGGAGGTGGTTGCTATGCAAAAAAGGCAGAGAGGGCAGAGGGGGGAAGGGTTTTGATTTGAAAAAAGTAAGGGAAGAGTTTTGATTGGCTAACATGAGAGATATGTGTAATGAATATCAGCATTTCTGTGCTTTCTATAGCTGCAGCCTCTGGAGTGCATACTCTTTGTTCTGCTGAAGACAATTTGGTGTATTTCTGAGACTGTTTTGAAACTCAAAAAGTATTTGCTAAGGTGAGAAAAGATTTATTTAATTTAGATAGAGAATAGTATGATTTAAGGAGAAAATTATGAAGAAAGCTGTGTTTTTAAAATGTTGCTTTGTCTCAAGTGATATACAAATAGATTTTGGCCCACATGCATCAAGCACTTTTTCATTCGCAAACGGTGCGATTCCTTAAAATCGGCCGTTTGCGAATGCAAAAGTGCTTTTTGGGATGCATGAAGCAATTTTAGAATTCGCAACATTGTTGCGAGTTCTAAAATTGCGGGTGCTTTTAAGAAGTCGCAGATGTGCGACTTCTTAAAAGCAATGCATCATTACTTTGACAAGTGGAAATTCGCAATTAGGGTTCCAAATTTACCGAGTGGTTGAACCACTCGGTAAATTTGGAAAAAGTGTTTAAAATGCTTTAAATGTTTTTTTTTCAACATTCATGTTTCACACACACATGTCCTTAGGACATGTGTGTGTGAAACATGATGCAAAAAATACATTTCAGGGGTGCATGGGGGGTCCTTTGGACCCCCCCCTGCACCCATGAAATTTTCTAAGTGCCACTCGCAATTCCCATTGACTCCTATCGGCCTTTTGGCCCATAGGAATCAATGGGAATTGCGAAAATTAACTTAAGAATTCGGTATTCATTTGGGATTCGGTAAAAATTGCGATTTTTACCGAATCACAAATGAATACCGAAAATAATGATGCATAGCATTTTGCACTTCTTAATTTGCGATTCCTTATTTTTCGCAAATTAGGAAGTGCAAAATGTCACAATGATGCATGTGGGCCTTTGTTTCTTTGAGAAATTGTAATTGCACATTCTGTGTAGATATCTTGCATGCAGTAACGCAAGTTATTGTTGTACATGGAGCCCATTCCATGGTCTCTCATGTAAGCTGAAACAGATATGTTGTGTTTAAAAACGTTTTTTGAAATCAATTACATTTCTGGATATGTACTGCTAGAGGTTCATAGGTTGTTTGGGCCATATTTATAAGGCATTTGAGTGTCTATGATGTTATTTTTCCCATTTAAATTGAAGAGCTTTCTCCATGGGGCAAGTTTCTTGTAAATATGCTACCACCTGTGCCTGGCAAATTAAGATTATGATTCTTGGAGTTACATAGGCATGTAAAAAATGACCCAAAAATGGTGCAAGGGCAATCAAAAAACGCATTCATGTGTCTTAAGGAACTTTTAAGTCATTTCCTCTTGAATGTAGGTATACAATTGATTTATATGTTGTGTTTAAAAACGTTTTTTGAAATCAATTACATTTCTGGATATGTACTGCTAGAGCTTCATAGGTTGTTTGGGGCATATTTATAAGGCATTTGAGTGTCTATGTTGTTATTTTTTTCCCATTTAAATTGAAGAGCTTTCTTCGTGGGGCAAGTTTCTTGTAAATATGCTCCCACCTGTGCTTGGCAAATTTAGATTTTGATTCTTGGAGTTACATAGCCATGTTAATAGTGACCCAAAAATGGTGCAAGGGCAATCAAAAAACGCAATCATGTGTCTTAAGGACATTTTAAGTCATTTTCTCTTGAATGTAGGTATACAATTGATTTATATGTTGTGTTTAAAAACGTTTTTTGAAATCAATTACATTTCTGGATATGTACTGCTAGAGCTTCATAGGTTGTTTGGGGCATATTTATAAGGCATTTGAGTGTCTATGATGTTATTTTTACCCATTTAAATTGAAGAGCTTTCTCCGTGGGGCAAGTTTCTTGTAAATATGCTCCCACCTGTGCTTGGCAAATTTAGATTTTGATTCTTGGAGTTACATAGCCATGTTAAAAATGACCCAAAAATGGTGCAAGGGCAATCAAAAAACAGTTTCACGTGTCTTAAGGACATTTTAAGTCACTGAGGAAACACAGGTGATGTAATTGTGAATTAAGGAAAAGAAACTCCACATTTTCCAATTACATCACCTGTGTTTCCTAAGTTTATGAATGACATTGTGCAGATGAAGTTTAGGTCTGTCCACGGACACAAAAGAGATCTGGCCTATGTTCAAGAGTGAAGTGGACATGACTTACTTCATTGGTAGGCCTTCACATGTATTATCTCCTCTGTATTTTTCAACAAGCGTAAATCTCATCTGCAACCGTGAGTAGGCCTCACCTCAAACAAACCTCTGGATAGGCCACACCTTATCGTCATCCTGAATCAATCATTTAAAATGTTAGGGACAGATTTATGATAGGTGTATGCCTGTTTTGTACCACTGTGCGTCACTTTTGTGACGCAGTGGTGGTGGAAAATATTTGCTATGTGGCGACATATTTACAACTTGATGCATCTAGGCAGATGTGTCATGCTGTAAAATAACAAGCAGGGTGTTGGACTTGGCCTTTTTCCCCCAAATTTTTCGCTTTTGACCCCCTTATCTGGATTGTCTCCCCCATGGGATTAAACCTGTATAGGCCATGAGTGGTGTGAGACACCTTGTGAAAATGTAATTATCTGACATAATGTGAGCACTTGTAAATTCCCCCATTTTGGAAATGTACCTGACTGAAATGTATTGTTTTTAAAATGGATGCCATGGCCATGGGTTTTGCCACTGGACTGACATAGGTCAGCTGTCTAGATAACATTACCCAGCTACCCCTAGTTTTGGAGGGAAAGCCTGGCACCCAGGGTGCTCACCCCCTCCCCTAGAACCAGTTTAGGCTAGATGTGCCAACATTCTAGAAGGTCCTGGCACTGCCTGGGAGGAGGGTATAAATAGGGGAAAGTGTCACCAGAGTTTTAGTCAGCGCTGGGACAAGGAAGGGAGGGGGACCTGCTGTGAGGTGCGACCGCCACATGGGCCTGTGAGCTGGGCCCTGCACCCCTATAAAACCCCCCCCGCTGCTGTCCCCATGGGCCCCTGACAAGGGAGGGCCCTACCCAGGACACTGACGCTGTGGGACCTTGAACTACGCCAGCGCTGAAGGAAAGAGGTGCCCACATGAGGAGGAATGCTGTGGACTTGAACCCCCCAGGAGGTGAGGAGTGTGCCCCTGAGGAACTGTGCCTCACTGACCTGCCTCAGTCAACCTGCCCCTGGACTGCTGAACAAGCAGTGCGCTGTGAATAGCGCCATAGCACTGAGAAGACTGTGAGGAGAAATAGCGCTAATTTGCCCCAGAACTGCCGTGTGGGCGCAGGAAGCAGTGTGTTGTGAATAACGCTGTGTGGTGAAGCGCTGAAGAGCAGTGCACTGTAAATAGCGCCATCTGCTGAGGAGAATCACGCTGTGTGGGCTGAGGAAACTGTGAGGAGAAACAGCGCTGAGGAGCCTACCCTCGTGTCAGCGCGCTGTCTGCCTTATTATTGATTAATTACAAGGGAGCCTACCCCTTATCGCCGCTGGGATTCACCGCCGCGGTCCGGCGTGGGTGGGACCCCCCCACTGCTGAGGGCCTCGTTGCGGCGGCCCCCGGTGCCAGGAGAGGGCCGCCGAAGTGGAGTGAGGGCCGCGCTGGGCCCTGAAGCCGCCGTCTACCTCGTCACGTGACGGGGGCCTGACCGCGTCATCGGCCCGCCCCCGCCACGCACTGATTGGCCTGCGCGGCCGTGAGCCCTGAAGGCCGCGCAGGGATTGGTTATCGGCCGAGAAGGCCGGGAGAAGGGAAATCGAAGCCCCGGGTCCCCGTGAGGTAGGAGGGGGACCCGGGTGAAGCTCCGTTGCGGGGCCCCCGGGACGAGGAGGGAACCCCGAGAGAAGCGACCGTCGCGGGAGGCTACCCCGCTGGTCTGTGCCCCACGCGAGGGGCCGGTGGAGAAGGCGGGGCCGGGGCACGCTGTCGGTGCCGGCCCGCCAGAGCGAGGAGAGCGTCGCCAAGCCCTAGGTCCCCGTGAGGCAAGGGGACCCAGGTGAAGTGTTGGTGTGGGGCCCCCGTGCCGAGGAGGGAGCCCCGAATTGGAGCGACCGAAGCGGGAGGCCACCCCGCCGGTCTGTGGTCCTCAGTGAGGGGCCGGGGCACATTATCGGTGCCAGCCCCGCCCCCTCCAATGAAGTCGTCTGCCGGAGCCTTGAAACGTGGGAGGAAAGCCAGGCAGGCTTCCCCCACGGGTGCCCAGACATCGTGTTGAAGCCCCAGGCCCCTCTGAGAGAAGGAGGCCCGGGTGAGGAGAGAGTGGCCGTCCAGAGGCCGTTTTGGAACCCCTGGGCCCCGGGTGACGCCGCGGAAAGGGGGGCCTCGAGGCATATTGTCGGTGCCTGGTTCCCCCCTGCTGAGGAGACCCCAAAGGACGCCCCGCAGAACCTATTGAGCCTGGTGAGTGGGGCTTGGATTAAACTGTGTGGAGGTCGGGGCACAGGGTCGGTGCTCGCCCCTGGAAACTGTACTGATCTTCATTGGCCCTATTGATCTCCTTTTTAAGCCTCTAGACTGGGCTGGGACATTACTGAAACCTCCCCGGGGTTGGTAGAGGGACAAGTTATCCCCTAGCTAGGTGTCAGGCCCTGCAGAGTGAAGGGCTGGGTAACTCAGCCTGGTTGTTAATGGCTTGTTGACCCCTGTGCCCTGCAATGGTTATTTGCCACGTTCATTTCTGATCAGGATGCTGGTTGCCTAGGGTAACGCAGCGTTTCATGTTACCTGTCCAGGTGTGATGCGCCACCGCGCCTAGTGTTATGGTCTACTGATTACCCTGCTAAGGTGGTTATGCAAATGTTATGCCTACACTAAGGTTATTGAGGCCTAGGTATACTGTGGTTTTACACCTGATGGGTGATCGTATGCTTTTGCGCCCTGTTAGTGCCGTGGTGCCCCTATGCTGGCCTGAAGAGTTATTCCAGGCCCCTGTTATGCCCCTGGTTAATGAGCCTGCCGTACTGATTTCTTACAGGTGCTCCTGATTAGTATGTGCTGTAATGCTTTGTTGTTGTTTTTCCCTTACAGGGGTGGGGTTGGCGTTGTCACGCATGAGGTGTAGTTATGCTAATATGCAACTTACAATTTCAGCCAACCTCTCAAGGATGAAGGCCTGAATAGGCCCTGCCTGATGTGTAATTCCCTAGGTGGAGGGGGGAAGAAACCTGATGTTTTATTACAGGTACTCCTGTCTAATATTAAAGGTTCTGTGATGTTCTGTTTTCCCTTACAGAGGTGGGGTTTGGCGTATTAACGCATAAAGTGTATTAATGCATAATATTAGAGTTTGCAATTACAGCCTACCCCTAAGGATGAGTCTGAGTTGGCCCCGCCAGATTGGGCTCCAGAGCTAATGACAATTTTAACCCATCCTTTTTTATTACAGCATGGACTTTGGACTCAATCCCTTTTTGTCCCATGTAAATAATTCCCCATGATGTACTTGGCTCTGGCGCCAGTTGGCGCCTTGTTGTGAATACCAGTGTATTTTTCCCTTTTTGCCTTGCAGGTTGGAGATACTAAACTGCTTAATTTTCCAACTCAAATTGGTGTCCTGCCTCTTTTGTAGTGTGCCTGGTGTGTTGACTGAGGGTACTGCGTGAATGCTTCACATGTCCTCCAAGTTTGGCCTGCCCGCTTGATGCCATGCTACCCCCTTTGAGACTTGGGCAACCCCCAATTCCAACATTTGGTGGCAGAGCGGTGGGATAGGACTTGTGTTTGCGCAGTACCACAGCGGCCACGGGTTACACTGCAAATAGAGCTTGGAGGTAATCTGAGCCTTGTTGTGGGGATTATTGTTTTTTGATTGCTTCCTCCAGAAGAGTGTTTTGAATTGTCCCCTTGTTCCACTGGGAGGGTGTGTCCCGGGTGTACCTCGCCACGATGGGGTTGATCTACCAGGAAGTGGAACTGATGGAATACACCGAACAGGAGGTGATAGACTTCCTCCTGGAGAGAGGGATACCCCCAGTAGGGAACATTAGGAGGAACCTGTTTCTCTATGAGGCCCTCAAGAGGGGAGAGCCCTTAGAGATTGATGGGGACTTGTCTGACTACCCCCCCGAGGTGTTGAAGGGTCAGTGGGTTAGAGACCAGAGAGAGGGCTCCCCATCCAGAACCTTGGGAGGTAATTACTCCGAGGAGGAGGAAGAGTTTGAGAGGGCGGAGATGCCAGTAGCTGTGGAGGACACCGAAGATAGGGAGTCTCGCACTGGGTCCAGTCCTGGGGGCACTGCCCCATCCCTTTCCCTGTCCCCAGAAGAATGGGTAGATAGGAGGGAAGAGAGGGAGTATCAGCTGGCGCTGGCAAAGCTCAGGCATGCCGAGGGCTTAGCGCAGCTGAGGGTAGAAGAGCAGCGACTAGAGACTGAAAAAGTCCTAGCGCTGGAAAGGATGGCGGAGGCGGAGAGGGCCTTCGCCAGGGAGAGATCAGCTCAGGTGGGTAGGTTGACCCCTGAGAGTGGTTTCAGGAGTCTGGATTCACCGAGGTGGGTGGGATCCAGTGGTGGCAGCGAGTGTAGGTCCAGTGCAAGGTGTCCCACTCCCGAAGCCCAGGAGACTGTGCCTGATTCCCCGGAGGAGGAGGACGGGTTAGTGTTGAGGGGCAGGGGAAAGCTGTCCCATCAGTCCTGGGGAGAGTTTGAGGAGGAGTGTTGGACTGTACTGGAGGATTGGGTGGTGAGGAGAGCAGTGGAGGATTGGGAAGGGCTGTGCCATGCCGTTATCCGGGAGCACATGCTGAGGAGTTGTTCCCCAACACTGCGTCACCATCTGTTGCAGTGCGGGTTCTCAGACCCCAGGGAACTTGCACGGGAGGCAGACCTCTGGGTAAGTGCCAGAGCGTCTGGGAAGGCTGAGGGGAGTGATCCCGAAGGGAGTGAGACGGGGAGGTGTCCCAAGGTACCCCAGCTGCGGCCACCAGGCCTGGAGTGTTCTTTAAGAGAACCCCAGCTTGGGAGGCTAGGCTGCCCCGATGTGTCATCCAGAGGGAGGGATCCCCTTATGTCAGGAGAAACCGGAGCATCATTAATCAGAGCTCCAGGGGTTCGGGGGACTGACCAGTCACAGGGTCTAGATCTTGGACTGGGGTTCCGGGTTCAGGAGTTGCCTGGCCTGGAGGGTGGGGTTCCTGTAAAGCAGGTCCCTACCAAATTGACTCCCAGGGGTACCACTTCCAGTGGGAGGGTGCGGAACTCTGGGAGGGGGTGCAGAGGGAGGAAGGTCTCCTCTCTGTCACCAGCTCAGCCACAGGGCGCAGATCCCGGGTTGGGTGGCCAGGGACAGGAGTTGCCTGCCCTGGTGGGAGGGACATCTGTAATCAGAGTCCCCCCGGAAGTGACTCCCAGGGGTACTTCTCCGGGTAGGAGGGTGCAGAATTCTGGGAGGGGGTGCAGGGAGAGGGAGGACTCGCCCCTGTCACCGGTTCAGCCTGTGAGTTTCGACTCCAGGTTGGGGAGAGAGTTGTGTGAGGGTGTCCCCAGGCGTAGGAGATGGAGGAACCCTAGGAGGAGAAGTAGGGGGAGGGGAGCCTCGCCCCTAAGGGCTGGTCATTCTGAGGGTGTAGACCCCAGGTGGGTGGACCAGTGGAAATTTGGAGAGAAGAGAGTGGTTCCAGAGTATCACAAGCCTGAGGCTAGTGCCTCCCACTCTAGGAAAGAGAAACATCCCACTAGGGAACACCAGTGGGGTGGCTCTGTTGGTGAAGGGAGGGTTGCGAAGGAGAACCATTGGGTTCCAGAGTGGAGGAGAGACTGCAGGTGCTCCTGTAGTTGCAGGCCTGCGTCCACCTTTTTCCGCCCCAAGCAGGGAAGCCCATCAAGGCATTGATCGGTCTACCCTGGCTTTTGGCTGGGGGGGAGTCGTGTTGGACTTGGCCTTTTTCCCCCAAATTTTTCGCTTTTGACCCCCTTATCTGGATTGTCTCCCCCATGGGATTAAACCTGTATAGGCCATGAGTGGTGTGAGACACCTTGTGAAAATGTAATTATCTGACATAATGTGAGCACTTGTAAATTCCCCCATTTTGGAAATGTACCTGACTGAAATGTATTGTTTTTAAAATGGATGCCATGGCCATGGGTTTTGCCACTGGACTGACATAGGTCAGCTGTCTAGATAACATTACCCAGCTACCCCTAGTTTTGGAGGGAAAGCCTGGCACCCAGGGTGCTCACCCCCTCCCCTAGAACCAGTTTAGGCTAGATGTGCCAACATTCTAGAAGGTCCTGGCACTGCCTGGGAGGAGGGTATAAATAGGGGAAAGTGTCACCAGAGTTTTAGTCAGCGCTGGGACAAGGAAGGGAGGGGGACCTGCTGTGAGGTGCGACCGCCACATGGGCCTGTGAGCTGGGCCCTGCACCCCTATAAACCCCCCCCCGCTGCTGTCCCCATGGGCCCCTGACAAGGGAGGGCCCTACCCAGGACACTGACGCTGTGGGACCTTGAACTACGCCAGCGCTGAAGGAAAGAGGTGCCCACATGAGGAGGAATGCTGTGGACTTGAACCCCCCAGGAGGTGAGGAGTGTGCCCCTGAGGAACTGTGCCTCACTGACCTGCCTCAGTCAACCTGCCCCTGGACTGCTGAACAAGCAGTGCGCTGTGAATAGCGCCATAGCACTGAGAAGACTGTGAGGAGAAATAGCGCTAATTTGCCCCAGAACTGCCGTGTGGGCGCAGGAAGCAGTGTGTTGTGAATAACGCTGTGTGGTGAAGCGCTGAAGAGCAGTGCACTGTAAATAGCGCCATCTGCTGAGGAGAATCGCGCTGTGTGGGCTGAGGAAACTGTGAGGAGAAACAGCGCTGAGGAGCCTACCCTCGTGTCAGCGCGCTGTCTGCCTTATTATTGATTAATTACAAGGGAGCCTACCCCTTATCGCCGCTGGGATTCACCGCCGCGGTCCGGCGTGGGTGGGACCCCCCCACTGCTGAGGGCCTCGTTGCGGCGGCCCCCGGTGCCAGGAGAGGGCCGCCGAAGCTGGGCCCTGAAGCCGCCGTCTACCTCGTCACGTGACGGGGGCCTGACCGCGTCATCGGCCCGCCCCCGCCACGCACTGATTGGCCTGCGCGGCCGTGAGCCCTGAAGGCCGCGCAGGGATTGGTTATCGGCCGAGAAGGCCGGGAGAAGGGAAATCGAAGCCCCGGGTCCCCGTGAGGTAGGAGGGGGACCCGGGTGAAGCTCCGTTGCGGGGCCCCCGGGACGAGGAGGGAACCCCGAGAGAAGCGACCGTCGCGGGAGGCTACCCCGCTGGTCTGTGCCCCACGCGAGGGGCCGGTGGAGAAGGCGGGGCCGGGGCACGCTGTCGGTGCCGGCCCGCCAGAGCGAGGAGAGCGTCGCCAAGCCCTAGGTCCCCGTGAGGCAAGGGGACCCAGGTGAAGTGTTGGTGTGGGGCCCCCGTGCCGAGGAGGGAGCCCCGAATTGGAGCGACCGAAGCGGGAGGCCACCCCGCCGGTCTGTGGTCCTCAGTGAGGGGCCGGGGCACATTATCGGTGCCAGCCCCGCCCCCTCCAATGAAGTCGTCTGCCGGAGCCTTGAAACGTGGGAGGAAAGCCAGGCAGGCTTCCCCCACGGGTGCCCAGACATCGTGTTGAAGCCCCAGGCCCCTCTGAGAGAAGGAGGCCCGGGTGAGGAGAGAGTGGCCGTCCAGAGGCCGTTTTGGAACCCCTGGGCCCCGGGTGACGCCGCGGAAAGGGGGGCCTCGAGGCATATTGTCGGTGCCTGGTTCCCCCCTGCTGAGGAGACCCCAAAGGACGCCCCGCAGAACCTATTGAGCCTGGTGAGTGGGGCTTGGATTAAACTGTGTGGAGGTCGGGGCACAGGGTCGGTGCTCGCCCCTGGAAACTGTACTGATCTTCATTGGCCCTATTGATCTCCTTTTTAAGCCTCTAGACTGGGCTGGGACATTACTGAAACCTCCCCGGGGTTGGTAGAGGGACAAGTTATCCCCTAGCTAGGTGTCAGGCCCTGCAGAGTGAAGGGCTGGGTAACTCAGCCTGGTTGTTAATGGCTTGTTGACCCCTGTGCCCTGCAATGGTTATTTGCCACGTTCATTTCTGATCAGGATGCTGGTTGCCTAGGGTAACGCAGCGTTTCATGTTACCTGTCCAGGTGTGATGCGCCACCGCGCCTAGTGTTATGGTCTACTGATTACCCTGCTAAGGTGGTTATGCAAATGTTATGCCTACACTAAGGTTATTGAGGCCTAGGTATACTGTGGTTTTACACCTGATGGGTGATCGTATGCTTTTGCGCCCTGTTAGTGCCGTGGTGCCCCTATGCTGGCCTGAAGAGTTATTCCAGGCCCCTGTTATGCCCCTGGTTAATGAGCCTGCCGTACTGATTTCTTACAGGTGCTCCTGATTAGTATGTGCTGTAATGCTTTGTTGTTGTTTTTCCCTTACAGGGGTGGGGTTGGCGTTGTCACGCATGAGGTGTAGTTATGCTAATATGCAACTTACAATTTCAGCCAACCTCTCAAGGATGAAGGCCTGAATAGGCCCTGCCTGATGTGTAATTCCCTAGGTGGAGGGGGGAAGAAACCTGATGTTTTATTACAGGTACTCCTGTCTAATATTAAAGGTTCTGTGATGTTCTGTTTTCCCTTACAGAGGTGGGGTTTGGCGTATTAACGCATAAAGTGTATTAATGCATAATATTAGAGTTTGCAATTACAGCCTACCCCTAAGGATGAGTCTGAGTTGGCCCCGCCAGATTGGGCTCCAGAGCTAATGACAATTTTAACCCATCCTTTTTTATTACAGCATGGACTTTGGACTCAATCCCTTTTTGTCCCATGTAAATAATTCCCCATGATGTACTTGGCTCTGGCGCCAGTTGGCGCCTTGTTGTGAATACCAGTGTATTTTTCCCTTTTTGCCTTGCAGGTTGGAGATACTAAACTGCTTAATTTTCCAACTCAAATTGGTGTCCTGCCTCTTTTGTAGTGTGCCTGGTGTGTTGACTGAGGGTACTGCGTGAATGCTTCACATGTCCTCCAAGTTTGGCCTGCCCGCTTGATGCCATGCTACCCCCTTTGAGACTTGGGCAACCCCCAATTCCAACACAGGGTGTTAAGTTTTTGATGACTGTTATTGATTTACTGTTTGGTAATAGTGGTTAATAACATTTTTTATTATATTTTACCACAGATTCAACTGCAGATCATTTCAAAATTTGAAAATGCCAACTAAGAATTGAATTAGAAAGGCTACAAAACGTCAAAGACAGCAGATTAATCTATTACTGCAGCAGTCCTCTACAAAAAAAACTTGTCAAGTCACCAAGAAAGCTCCGGGTAAGACCACAAAATCATTCATAAGAAATATTTGTAGTAAAAAAAGGATTTCTACAGAAAATGTTTCAGTCCAGAAAAAGAGAAGCAATTTAAACGGAAAGGAAAGACCAATCAAAAATGTTACTGCTAGAGCAAGAGATAACTCTGTGCATGATAGTAGAAGGAAACAACAGTTTAGGGACATTCGAAAACGAATGATCCGCAACAGGATAATAGTTAATTTGTTAAAAAATATTAAGAAAGGCCAACAGAAAGTGGCATTTTATAAGAAAAAGAAAAATGTAGAGAAAATTATTGATCAGGCTTTTGAAATTAAGCGAAAGTTATTTATTTTGGTAATCAATAGAATTAGGAAACTAAACAAGGTAATTTCTGGTTTCAAATCAAATAGTAGATGGGAGAGAGTAGTTAATCGAAGTAATTTTTGTGACGTTTTTTCCGGAGAATGGATGCATAGTTCAAGTTGTGAGGCATTTTTTAATGAGGAGAGTTATTTCCAGGATAATGATTTGGTGCTTGCAGTTGACACCAGTGGTCGAGCTTATGAAGTGATTGATGGTTGTCCAGTTGAAAAAGAAAAACTTGTGACAACAGAGACAGAAGAGGTGTTAGGTAATGAGGTTTTAGGAAGACGTCCTAAGGGTCCTGTGTACATTTGGAAGTGTAGTAGTATTTGCAGTGTGCGACAGGATTCCATCAATTTGCTTTGTGATTTTGTACGGACATTTAATAAGAAAAGTTTGAAGCAGAAAATGAAGTTGTTGCAAGAATTAGATCCTTGCAGAGTGAGAGAAGCGACAGGTTTGCATGGTCATTCACTGGCTTGTCTTTCCAGGAGAGTATGCCAGAGTGTTTTTCATCATTTCAGGATGCTAGCAGTGCATCATAATAAAGTGAGGAAATTAGTCAGAATGTTGTATTATGCTAAGAGTCCAGCAATTATGCTTAAACAATTATGCACTGCTCTTTTGCATGGTTCTGAAATAGATGTCAAGAAAATTTGTGAAGAAATTGAGTTTTGTTACTTTGGAAGTAAAGATGAGAATGTTCAAATTGACCCAGAAGTAGAGGGTAATGTTGAAGATAATGTACAGGTTTCCAGTACAGAAAGTTTTCAGAAGGAAATTGCCACGTTTCAGGTGAAATCAAGTGAGAGGCCTAATTTCACTTGTGTGTGTTGTCGACGCACTTATTATAAGAATCAGATTAAGTTAGTGGATTTATATGCAAAAAGTGAAAGGGAAAATAGTAGTGAATGGAAGGATTTCGCAACATACTTGATGGTAGAAAATTGTTTTGATTTGGGATCGGATCAACGTGTGTGTACTTATTGTTGTAACAAATTAAACCAAAACCAGATGCCTGCTAGGGCGGTTCAAAATAATCTGGAATTGGTTGAGATTCCTTCTGAATTGAAGGATTTAAATACTTATGAATCTATTTTGATTCAAAGTGTCCATCCCTTTCAGGCTATTGTAAGAATGGAGCCAAAGACAGGGAAGTTGCCTCCATCAGATTTACAGAGAGGATTAAAGGGAAGAGTTGTTTATTTGCCTCTAGATTTGAACAAAAACATTAACACAATTGGAGTAGAAAAAGTGGAAGAGGAACCTCTGGTTATCTTAGTGAATGGGGTTCCGACAAAGAATAAGAAAATATGGCAAGATTTAGTGGATGTTAGGAAAGTCAAAAAGGCAACATTGTATTTGAAAAAAAATAATAAGTACTATAAGAATGTATATGTTGCAGAAGAGGAAGTAAGTGATGAAGAGGATAGCGATTTGTGTGCTGGCCAAATTGAGAAAGTAGAAGCCTCTAAAAGTGAAGAAATATATGAACATTATAGTGTTCATCCTTTGCATTCCAAGGAAGTCATGGGGAATGCTATTGAGTTGTTTCAAATGAAACAAGCCAAAGGGAGTCCCATTAGTGTTTGGGAGGAAAGTTTGGAAGCTCGGTGTTTTCCACAGCTATTTCCAACAGGTCAAGGAGGAAGATATGATGAGCGACCTCATCAAATTCCTGCTTCTGAATACCGGACTTTACGATTGTATGCAGAAGATCCTAGGTTTCGTCAATGCATTCCCTATTTGTTTCATCTCCTGTTTGAAAGCGATCTGTCTGGACTGTCATATGCAGTGAACCACATCTTGAAAAGTGGCATACAGATGCGAAACATCTCGGCAAGTGACTTTATGCATAAAGTCAATGTCCCAGACAGTATTTTGGATTCTCACCTAATTAATCTCATGGCGTGTCAGCGTGGTACTAATGAGTACTGGTACCGTCGTCATGGTGATTTAAAATGTATGCTGAGGAACTTAGGAACTCCGACATGGTTCCTCACTCTGAGCTGTGCCGAGTATGGCTGGGAAGACTTACTTGAATTTCTACGAGAGGCAAATGCAAACATTGAAAACATTGAATTCAAGACACCCAGAGAACTGTGTTCTTTGGATCCAGTGAATGTATGCAGGTACTTCAATCATAGATTTGAAGCTATGATGTCTTTCATCATGAATAAGAAGAATCCACCTCTTGGAGAGGTGTTGGATTTCTTCTGGAGAAAGGAGTACCAAGCAAGAGGTGCTCTTTATATACATATGCTGCTGTGGATCAAGGATGCACCTAAATTTGGAACAGATCCGGATGACTTAGTGATGAGTTTCATAGAACAGTATTCTATATGGCTGAGATACCCGCCACCCCCTCTCAACACAATCCCCAAGAATGGGAAACCGGAAACAGTTCTGAAGTCTTTGGAAGACGGGAGGGAGTAACCCCCCCGGCCGTATTTATTAAAATATGAAACAAAATTAAAACATTAAATAAACAGTTTCATATTATGTACAATTTCATTACCACATTGCGATGTTTGGCTAACCTTAACAGATTCTCTAATACAAAGGTTCTCCTAGCCGAACTAACATCCTGCAAAACATTTACTTGAAATTTTGAAATTGTACATCCTAACGTTTAAGGGCCAACGGCAAGGTCGTAACCGGTGTCAAGATCCCTAACCCAGAAATATCGCCCTCACTTGTGAGGGGCGGCCCAGAGGCGTACCTCAAGTGCAATTACCAATTTCCCTTGACTTGACGGGGGCCCCAATAAAACTCGACGCCACTTAGAGGTCGTACGAGGACTCGTGTGAGGTATCTAGAAGGTCGCGTAGACCCCCCCCCAACCCCACACAACTTACCATATCTGCCGTCGCAGACGTCCTGGCCCCGGGAAATTCCCCAGGAGGGGGCTGTAACCCCTCCTACCCAGGAAGGGGCCTTGACCGCCTTTCCTCTTCTTTCGGCGACCCATCCTTAGAAGGGACCGCCTCCCCGTTGAGGGGCCAATGGCCACCTCCCCCGAGCGCTCCCATCCGTGCTGGGTGACGCCCACTCATAGGGATCTTCCAATTAGTGCTCACCGATCATGACCTTACCGCCCGACCAAGATAAATACGACAATGCTAACTAAATGACTAAACTAAATTTACAGTAGCAACTATACTTTCATCAAAAGCATGCTTACCAATGAACACTGAAGCAGAATTTCTTTATTTGCAAAACGTAACACAAATCGACATTCTTTATTACATACTCAGAATCATCACGAGAATACCACAACCTGTAAACGAAAATCAGAGTTATCCATCAACTTTATTCAAAACCACTTGCTGTCATCAGGGGCTGGTGGGTGGGTCAAAATTGGCTCTTCGTTCTGTCTCGAGCTCACGTGCAGCGAGGAGGTGCAGCTTCGGAGCACAGGAACAAGAGGATGCCTTCGGATCTTGCTTCTCCTTTTATCCGTCTTCAGGGCGGGCGTAAACCCGCCCCTGCCTGCCCCTAGGGCGTGGCCAGCCGCGTCAGTGTCTAGGCCAACCCACTCTAGGGCGGGAAAAGGCGCGCCCCGGCTACGCCGCTTCGGGCATACCAGCCGAGACTCGCCTCCCGCCCAAGATGGCTTCCCGGGGGGATCGTGGTACTCTGCCATACGTTCGGGGGGACCGAGTGGTCGCCCCTTTCCATATGGCTGAGATACCCGCCACCCCCTCTCAACACAATCCCCAAGAATGGGAAACCGGAAACAGTTCTGAAGTCTTTGGAAGACGGGAGGGAGTAACCCCCCCGGCCGTATTTATTAAAATATGAAACAAAATTAAAACATTAAATAAACAGTTTCATATTATGTACAATTTCATTACCACATTGCGATGTTTGGCTAACCTTAACAGATTCTCTAATACAAAGGTTCTCCTAGCCGAACTAACATCCTGCAAAACATTTACTTGAAATTTTGAAATTGTACATCCTAACGTTTAAGGGCCAACGGCAAGGTCGTAACCGGTGTCAAGATCCCTAACCCAGAAATATCGCCCTCACTTGTGAGGGGCGGCCCAGAGGCGTACCTCAAGTGCAATTACCAATTTCCCTTGACTTGACGGGGGCCCCAATAAAACTCGACGCCACTTAGAGGTCGTACGAGGACTCGTGTGAGGTATCTAGAAGGTCGCGTAGACCCCCCCCCAAACCCCACACAACTTACCATATCTGCCATCGCAGACGTCCTGGCCCCGGGAAATTCCCCAGGAGGGGGCTGTAACCCCTCCTACCCAGGAAGGGGCCTTGACCGCCTTTCCTCTTCTTTCGGCGACCCATCCTTAGAAGGGACCGCCTCCCCGTTGAGGGGCCTATGGCCACCTCCCCCGAGCGCTCCCATCCGTGCTGGGTGACGCCCACTCATAGGGATCTTCCAATTAGTGCTCACCGATCATGACCTTACCGCCACAGGCCGGATAGTTGACCGGCTATCCGGACCCCCCACACACTCCTACCTAAAGGTCATGGTGTAACGTTTTTAGCCATGCTAAGAAGTCTCCTATGAGTAACTCATTCCCCACTCGAGACAAATGCACTCCATCCCCCAAATACATACTGTCATCATTAATACACCCATGTGAAATAGCATGCAGTGTCTTGGAACGGAACAACCTACTCACTTTGTTATTAAGCTTCCTAACAGAATGATTTAAAGCAGGAACCGAAATAGCCCCCCGCCACACTTTTCGTGGGATCATATGGGACCACGCAATTGTGCACCCTGGAACTCTCCTCGCTAACCAACTTACAGTGGAAAGCATCGCCTCAAGAAGAAGTCGTCTACCAGTGGTGACCAAATCATTACCCCCAAGATGTACTATCACTACAAACGGCGGTGACCTCGTCCGCCCTAGCAAACCCTCAAAAAATGATTGAAACTGGTCAATACAGAGACCGCCTCTTCCGTAGAAGGACACACTGTACCCGTATTCCCCAGCTACGTGAATCATATCACCTGCCTTGAATACGTCTGCGGCACGTCTCACGTATGAGTGGCCCACAACCCACACCTCCTTTTTCACAGCCGGTGATGTCTGCCCGCTAGCCTGGTGTAGGGTCGACTGCACAGTCCGCCCCGCCTCGTAGGCTTGCGCAACTGAAAACCAAACAAAAACAAGAAGCGTGAGTACATTGCTACAGCTTCACAACATGTGCAACCGCACATACCTTTTATAACAATTGGAGGACCAACGCCCCACCCGCTTAACTTGTTCGACATCCAGACCCCTGGCTGTAGCTTCTGTAGCAGCCCCTATCCGAAAGGAATGGGTCCCAAACTCGCCCGGGTTCAAGCCCGCAGCGGCAATCGACATCGCAAGCACCCGCTGAAACTGAAACTTTGTCAGTGGGGTGGCGTCAGCGTGTCTCAACAAGGTCCCCCCCCATGATGCCACCCTTCGTGCTAAATAATCTTCTAGACACCTTACCGGGCACATGGAGGACCCGGGAATCCTGCGTATGATTACGCAGTCACCCATCCCACTTTGATCGGTCTTGGACCTGACAAATGAGACCGTTATCGTCTCCCCTCTGATCTGGACGTGCTCCTGGCACAATCCTCCCGTCACATCCTGCTTGTTCCTTGCCACTAATTCGCTTACCCGCATAGCCCCATGGAATGCCAGCGTAAAAGCGGCTCGGAATAACACTGTCTCAAACTGAGATGAACACGTAGCAGGGAGTCCGGATAATAACTGGGCCAGCCTATCCAAACCTATCGGGCGCCTCTCATCTACTCTGCGACCCTCAAGGCGTTGCCACCCCCGTAGCGCTTTCTGTACAACGAAAGACGCTGTCGGGTCATGGACCCCGTGAGCCCTAGCCACAAAGGAAATGGCAGCCCGATGCCTCTGAGCCGTGGCCACCGATTTCCCGACACGATGTAAGGACATCAGAAAATACACCACCCACTCTTCCTGGCCCCAAAGCTCCTCCCAATCAGTCCCCAAAAAGGCCAAATAGGACCGGAACGCCCCTTCATATGCCTTCCTCGTCCTGGGTGCTAAACTCTCTCCCACGAGGTTACGAAGTTCGGGGCACCGAGAGACCAGAGAGCTTCGGGAAAGGGTGCCGGCTCCGGGTCCGCTGTGGGAAGGAAACCCCAGAAAGCCTGCATACGAAAACGAGACAGTGCATCAGCCGCCTGGTTCATTACCCCTGGGACATGTCTTGCTCTGAATAGCACATTCAATTGCATACAAAGTAAAACAATTTCCTTGAGCAGTCTCAAAATCCATTTGCATCGTGCTACCTGACTATTGATACACTCGACCACGGTCATATTGTCAGACCAAAATACCACAGAGTGATCTTTGAACCCTTCGGGCCAAGTTCTCAGGGCCACTAAAATGGGGAAAAGTTCCAGGAAAGCAATGTTACTTGTCAGTCCACTATCATGCCACCATGTCGGCCACTTTCGTGCAGACCATCTCGTGCCAAATATGGCGCCGAAACCTATGCTCCCTGCCGAATCTGTCCACAGCCCCAGCTCCTCAGAGGACACGGCCGGTTTATTCCAGACGACTCGACCATTGAAATCCGCCAGAAATGCCAACCATATGCGCATGTCCTGGCGGACCTCTGCCGAGAGCCTTGTGCGATGATGGCACTCCTTCAGGCCGACCATGGCTTGAGCGATCGAACGGGAAAAGGGGCGGGCCATTGGTATGACTCTCAGGGCAAAATTCAACTGGCCAACTAACTGCTGTAATTGATGCAGCTTAACCTTAGGTACCCTTATACACATCTGCAGGGATGTCCTGAACTTTGACACTTTGTCAGCTGGTAAACGAAAACAACCTTCTGCGGAGTCTAACTCAATCCCCAGAAACTCGAGGCAAGTGGAAGGCCCCACAGTCTTACCTGGTGCCAATGGCACGCCAAACTGATTCATCAAGACACAAAACTGTGCCAAGGCCTGTCCACATTCCGGGTCCCCGGCTGCCCCCAGGAACAAAAAATCATCAAGGTAATGCATCACATTTTGGAAACCCGTCTTCTTTGTGAAGACCCATTGTAGAAAACTACTGAATTTTTCGAAATAGGCACAAGATATAGAGCACCCCATCGGCATACACCTATCCATGTAATAATGACCCTGAAACATGAAACCTAAGAGACGCTGATCGTCTGGATGTACCGGGAGCAACCGGAACGCTGACTCGATATCAGATTTTGCCATCAGCGCCCCGGGCCCCAGGCGATTCAAAATGGCTACGGCCTCATCGAAGGATGCGTACCGCACCGAACACACTTCCGGGTCTATCGCTCCGTTTACGGAAAGACCACGTGGGGCTGATAAATTATGTATCAGCCGAAACTCACCCGGGTCCTTCTTCGGGACCACACCTAAAGGGGAACAAACAAAATTAGGAACCAGTGGTACACTAAACGGACCGGCGACTCGACCTCGAGTAACCTCCTTCCTGATCTTATCCTGTACCACCGTCGTATGCTGAAAGACCGATAGCTGATTCTTACATTTCGTTGCACCTTGAAAGTCCCCCACTGGGATGCGGAAACCATAAGAAAACCCGTTCCGCAACACCCCAGCAGAAGCACGATCCGGGTATTCACTGAGCCAAGGAATCATTGCCAAGGTATCAATCGGGGTAGGTAAAGGCGCCCCTCGGACTATGTTAGACCTATTTGGCGCCCCCTCTACCCCCGTTATCACCCGTTTTGGCTCTGCACGTGGACTCAGGATGGGATGATTGCCCACACCCACTACATTCGTGTCTAAATTTGCACGATCCCTGGGGCCTAGTACATTTACCCCTTTTGAAGTTCCAACAAACCCCCCTTTTTCCTGTGTTACCGGCAGGCTTCGAGTAATTGTCTGTACCCGCACCTGACCGAAAGGGCGTCCCCGCATACTGGCGGGAAGATTCGCCAACGATACTCCCTACTAATGGCAATTTTAACATACCAGTCTCCTTCATTTTGGACCATGACACAGAATCATAACAATCCCATGTTAAGTTTTTATCATGTTCTTTAGCTTTTCTAAACAGGTTATCATAGCAGAACCAATGATTGCCCTCGTGTGATACCGAGTACCCCATGATTCGTGACTGATAAATCGGCAATTCGGGTAACAGATCGGGCCTTCGCTCCCCCAAGATCGATGTAAAAACCCCCCACGCTTGGCCCCAATTGCCAATGTTTTCATTTACCTTAAAGGCGGCCATTTTTGCGCGCCAAACACTCGGATGCATGAGCTCCTTCTGGCCCTTGACATGCTCCATCTCATAGTGATCAGTAAGCAACGAGAATATGTTTACGTATTCCCCTGCCCATATCTTTTCCTTAATAGCCAAAGGAACATGCTGACCCAACTTTTCCCTACGAGAGGGTGCCGACTCATCCCTCGCAATCGGCAATGGCCGCTTACCTGCACCGGACGTTGTCTCTGCCACTGAACCCGTCCCCTGTGGCTTCTCTACTGCTGCAGCCGGCGTGGACACCTTCGCTGCTTCCCGTGACTCACGCAGTTGCTTCATTAGCTCCTGCGCGTCGACAGCCGTGGCGCCCTCGCTACCTTTTCCCAACCACGCTGCCAATTGTGCTGCCAGCTCGGGCGGCATATCTTCCTCGGACACGGGGGTGACCACGACGGGAATCGGATTCCCTTCCTTCCGCACGGGAGTTGGTGCCTCGAGCGGGGCACTGGGACCCGGGATGTCTTCTCCCGCTGCTCCCCTCCTGGGCCTTTTGTTTTTCCCTCCCAAGGCTGATCCCGCCAAGGGACGTTTCGGTCCCCCTTCCTCGTTCTTATCCATTCGCCTCTTTAGTTCGGTCATCTCCTTCATGAGAACACGCAGCATCTGTTCAGTAGTCATGCGCTTTCCCGCCTTGTTCGGCATTCTCCAACAGAGTATCTGCAAAATAAACAAGAACGATTACAACGCTCAAAATTGGCTCTTCGTTCCGTCTCGAGCTCACGTGCAGCGAGGAGGTGCAGCTTCGGAGCACAGGAACAAGAGGATGCCTTCGGATCTTGCTTCTCCTTTTATCCGTCTTCAGGGCGGGCGTAAACCCGCCCCTGCCTGCCCCTAGGGCGTGGCCAGCCGCGTCAGTGTCTAGGCCAACCCACTCTAGGGCAGGAAAAGGCGCGCCCCGGCTACGCCGCTTCGGGCATACCAGCCGAGACTCGCCTCCCGCCCAAGATGGCTTCCCGGGGGGATCGTGGTACTCTGCCATACGTTCGGGGGGACCGAGTGGTCGCCCCTTTCCACGTGTGCTGTTCCAAACACAACGGAGAAGAAAAGCCTAAGAGAACAAGTTCTACGTTTCCAAAGCCATCGTTGTGGAAAGTACTGTCGTCGTAAATTCAGAAACAAGGACAAGTTCTACACCAAATATCGTTTCAACTTTCCACGACCGGTGATTTCTAAAGGAAGAGTGAACAGTTTGATGTCTTCTCTGCGACATAATGTGACGAGGAAATCACCCAAAAATACATACAATTTGAAAAGGAATGAAGAGTCCAAGTACATCAACGACTACAACCCAGTGATTTTCAGCCAGATTCATGAAGCATTTTTGCGGGCGCAAACGGTGCGAATCGCAGAATTCGGCCGTTTGCGCCCGCAAAAATTGCATTAGAAATTCATCATTGGGTCATGTACTCGCAAATTGAGAAATCGCAAAAAATTGCGATTTTTGAAATTGCGATCACATTTAAGGAATCTCAAATTGAGATTCCTTAAATGATATTCATGACCCAATATAAAATAGCGAATTCGCTATTTTTGGACACAATTTACCGCAAGGTCAAACCTCGCGGTAAATTGCGAAAACTCAGAAAAATGCATTTAAATGCATTTTTCTGAGTTGCATGTTACACACACACATGTCCTTTGGACATGTGTGTGTGCAACACCTGTGTCACATTTCATTTGAGGGGTGCTACAGGGTGTCCTGTGGACACCCCTGGCACCCTTCAAATCGCAATCTTATTTGCGATTAGCTAATTGCTAATCGCAAATAAGGAATACTCCCCATTCATTCCTATGGGCCTTTTGGCCCATAGGAATGAATGGCGAGTTATTCCTTATTTGCGATTAGCAATTTGCTAATCGCAAATAAGGAATCAGTAGGAATCGCATTTTATTATGCGATTCCTACATGAATGCCGTTTTGCGAGTCCTTAATAGCGAATCGCTATGATTCGCTATTAGGGGCTCGCAAAACGGCCCGTTGATGAATCAGGCGGTATGTCCATGTGGAATGCTAACATGGATATGCAGTTTGTGGCTGACAACTGTATGGCTGTGGCTCGGTATGTGACATCTTACATCACCAAAAAAGAAAAGACAGAATTGAAGGATATGTGGGAGGACATTTCCCATGAAAAGAGCCTCAGCAAGAAGTTGTACAGTTTCAGTCTAAAGATGTTGTCGCATCGAGAAATCGGAGCTTACGAATGTTCTGACCGGTTGTCTTCAGCAAGTTTTTATGCCAAATTCAGGAGTATCGTTTGGGCGAGTCTTGGTCTTGCTGCAACGCGTAATCGAGTTCTGAAACCTGTGCGGGAAATTGAGTATTTGGCGGAAAAAGAGCCAAACAGTACCGACATTTTGAAGACCAACATGTTGGATACATATTATCCAAATCGAAGCAGTCACCTTGAGAATGTTTGTTTGTATGAGGTTCTACAAAATTACATATTCAAGAGGAACATCAAAGAAGATATTGAGAAAGGAGTGTATGCTGTAATTGGAAGTGAGGGATGTCTGGTCAAGCAAAGAAAATGCCACTTGGTAAATCATCGAAAATTGAGTGGCGAATCTCCAGAAAAAAAGGAGTTTTTCTATTTAGCACTTTTGCAACTTTTCAAGCCTTGGCGTGCAGAAGAGGAACTGCTTGGAGATTTCCTCTGTTATGAAGACTCTTTCACTGCCGCCAAGGAGACCATAGAATGTCCTGCTTTTCCCAAATATCAAGAAATGTTGACTTTGGAAATTGAGCAGGAAGCAACGATTGCAGCCGAGATTGCCAGAGACAGTTCTCAGGACAGTCAGAGTTCTGTTTCATTGAGTCAGGATCCACTAGGAGGACCTGTTATCGAAAATGAAGCTGCCACTGCTATGAATGAAGTGGAAAGAGCCATGGCACATGCTCAGGAGGATGCGGTTAACTTAGAAGACTTGGAAAAACAACTCAACGTTGAGCAGAGGAAAATATATGACGAAGTTACCACGCAAATTGATCATGGATTAAGTCATGAGAAGAAAGAGTGCTCATGTACGTCATTGAAGCCTGTCCGACTGTACGTGAGTGGAGAAGCGGGAACTGGAAAAAGTTTCCTCATTAAAGCAATTTCTTGTTATTTGCAGGAAAGGACTGAGTCATCGCTGTCTTGTGTTGTTACCGCTCCAACTGGACTGGCAGCACATAACATTAAAGGTATTACTTTGCATCGTCTACTGATGCTGCCAGTGGAGCATGACAACAAATTACAATACCACAAGTTATCTGGAGATGCTTGTTGTGAAGTTTCAAGAGTCTTGAGGAAAATGAAACTTCTTGACGAAGTAAGCATGGTTTCCAATGTCATGCTTGCCTTTGTGCATTTGAGAATGCAAGAAGTTCTTAAAACTGAGTATGATGTGTTATTTGGTGGCAAACACATCATTGTTTTCGGAGATCTTCTGCAGCTGACACCAGTGAAAGGACAACCTGTGTTCAAAATGCTCACGCATGAAGATACCAGGAAGTGCCTAGGGAGCATTGGCAACGTCAATATATGGTTAAACTTCAATTATGCTGAACTGCATGAAAATATGCGTCAGGCGAAGGATGAAGATTACAAGAATATTCTACAAGATGTTAGAATTGGAAAAGTGACTGAGCATGGGAAAGAAGCTTTACATGCACGATTACTGTCAAATTTATATCCAGAACAAGACGTTGTGCCTGAGAATATTTTTCAGAAAATTACTGAGAAGAAATCCGGAATATGTTTGATGCCAACTCTTGCAGAATGTGCCATCTTCAACAACAAAATGTTGCATTTAGAAAAGCAAGAGATTGTGAAACTGGAAGCTATTGACAGAATAGAGCATATGGGATCAACAATTATCTTGTCTGAGAATTTGAAATCAAAATTGGATGCATTAGAGAAGACTATATATAAAACTGCGGGTTTTGAAAAGACTTTGAATGTGTGTTTAAATTGCCGAATCATTTTGAGAAGGAATTTACATGTTGAAAGAGGTCTGGTAAATGGATCAATGGGTAATGTTGTTGATTTTGAGAAATACAGAAGTAGAGATGGAATTGAATTTTTTAAAATTAAATTTGATGGCATTGAGGAAGTACAGCTAATTGGTCGTTGTTCTGCTAGGTTTTTGCTTGTTAAAGACTTATATGTTCGCCGTAAGCAGTTTCCTGTTTGCTTGGCATATGCGGTGACAATCCATAAATCGCAAGGTTTAAGTGTAGATAGTGCATTGGTGAATATTGGCAGTTCTGTGTTCAAGGAGGGTATGGCATATGTGGCATTGTCACGAGTTAGAACTTTATCGGGATTGTACTTGATTGACTGTGATGTCACAAACATTTGTGCGGATCTAGATTGTGTTAAGGAATACAATAGGTTAAGAAGAGAGTATGCGCCACATTTGCCTCAATATCCTTTGTTTGAGAAACGTGTGGTAGGCCGGAAACGAAGAAATATCAGTAATAGTAGGGAGGTTGTAGCAAAAAGCCCAAAAGTCGATGAACCGAAAATTGTAAGCAGAAAGAAAATGGATTCTGTTGAAGATGTTGTTGGTTTTCAATTTGAAAACAGTTCTGGTGTCAACTGCTATGCTAATGTAGTTGTTAATGTTGTCTTTTCACTAGAGACTTTAAAAGAACAGATTGTGATCAATTCGGAACAAAGTTTATGCTGTTTGTTGAATTCTGTGTTTGAGAAATGTAGCACTGATAGAACAAAAGTAGAAAGTGTGTCTGAAGTTCGTTATCTGTTAGACGAATGTTCAGGTCAAACAGACTTCTCTGAAAATATTCAGCAGGATTGTCAGGAGTTTTTAATGTATATGCTTGATGTATTGCAAGATGAGGGTGTAGATGTAGATCACCTGTTTGGGCTTTCTTATCAATGGCAGCATGACTGCGAGAACTGTAGGGTATCAAGTACTACTAGTGTAGACTCAGAAAGATTTATATATTTAACTTTGCCAGACAGTAAATCAGTGTCCTTTAATAAGCTAGTAAAAGCAGCTGATCACAACATGGAGTGTAGCCAATGTAAATCTGAAATGATGTCAACATTATTTATACGAAGATATGGCCAGTATGTCATTTTAATGTTCCAACGATGTAGGCCTGATGGAACAAAATTGACAACTTTAATAAAAAATGTTGTTGCTTCGCAGTTGTCAATATCAGGAAGGATTTTTGTAACTGCAGCAATTATTTATCATGACGGTCCTTCAACAACATCAGGACATTACACAGCTTATTTAAAGTCTAGAAACGGCTGGTCATTCTGCAACGATTCTGTTATAACTTTCAAAAAAAAATTGGCGTATGACCTTAAAAATTCTTACCTGGTGTTTTTAAAACCAAAATTTTAAGGAAAGAATCTCGGGATGTGCTCTGAGGAATTTCAAGAGGTTCATGGAGTTAAGGGAATGTAAGTCTGCAATGCTGTCTAGATTATTGGTCAAAACTTTTGATTATAATGTCATTTTAAAAATTAAACTATATAAACCTGATGCAAGTAAGTCTGCTTCATAATAAGCAGTATCAGTGTCATAGGAAAAGTAGAACATGAGTGAGCAAGAAGGGTAAGATATTAGTAGTCCAGGATTATGAAAGTAATCTTAAATGTTTTCTTTCTGAAAGTTGCGAAAATAGAAAATGACGGGATTTGCTTACAAGAATTCCAAGAGTTGTAAATTGCTCTAACATGATTTGGCCATGTGGAAACGTGGTAGAATGTGAGAAGTCTTTTATCGTATGTAACATATTTTTCAAAACGATGGAGGTATTCTTTCAGAAAGTGGCGGGCTGAAAATATTAATAGCACAACAGAGTGTAAGCTATTCATAGGACATCCTTCGACGTCATGGAAAGTAAGTTAATTTTAAGGAGTTTTGAATTCAGATTTCTTATGTTGTATGGGTTTTTTAAACACAATCATTTTGATTGTGTTCTTTTTTCCCCGCTGTTAAATGATGAATACCTTCAAGTCACTGATTCTAGTGAAATTTGATACATTCTGAGAACAGCAAAAATAAACCATTTAACATGTATAATTAATTCTCTACTTTTTGTACTTATGATATACATTTAGAAATGTGAGGTAGATATGGAGAAACTGAGGCTTCTGTAAGTGTCAAAGTTAATGCATACAGTGCTGCACTTCTGGGTACTGTTTTTTTTTAACCTGAATAGGCCTCACCTCAAACAAACCTCTGGAAAGGACACATCTTATTTGCATCCTGAAACAACCATTTAAAATGTTAGAGACAATTTTATGATGGCTTTACATCTCTTTTGCGCTGCCATTGCATCACTTTTGTGAGACATCAGCAGTGCAAAAGATGCACCATGTTCCAAAATAGGCCTCACTTCATCAGCATCAAGATACTGTTAGTTTAAAATATATATCTTTAGGACTGTGTAGGGGACGTAGAGAAGCAGAGGCTTCTGTAAATGTCAAAGTTGTTGAAAAACTGTTTGTTCTTGAACCTTTTCCCTTGTCTTTTCTAATTTTTAAATACATGTTTTAATATTTTTGAAATGTTTGTTCTCTCTTTCACAGATTGAAAGTATGAAAAAAAATTGAAAAAGTTAACAAGAATTATAAGGTAAATGTTTTCTACTCTTTTCGTTACATTTCTATCACATTCACCTACTATAGGGCTTCAGACTATAGAGCTTTAAACAAAGATTAACTAAATGTGCAAATTTGGAGCTGTGCCCGTGGGTTTTGGTTCAATACACAAGTGCATTGAGCTAAAATGCGTGTGCACATTACCAAATCACCGTCTGTTTCCTCAGGCGTACTCCTCCCACACCTTTGAAGTGAAGTTTAGCTTCACTATAAATGCCTCGGCTGCTTTACATCCTCATTCTACTGTCCCCGCTCCGTCCCCTCCCCTGTCTGCCGTGTGCATTTCTCCTCCCCCCCTCACAGTAACGCCACTCACACACGCAACGCCACTCACACACGCAACGCCATTCACACACGCAACGCCACTCACACACACAACGCCACTCACACACACAACGTCACTCACACACACTACGCCATTCACACACGCAATTCATCCATGCAATGCCACTAATCCTCGCGATGCCACTCATCCACGCAACACCAATAATCCACACAACGCCAATTATCCACGCAATGCCTTTCATCCACACAACGCCACTCATCCATTTGCAAAACCAAAAGGACAAACTCTTCTATTGTGAAACCTATTGCATTTTCAATGCTTGATTCTTTCACTTCCTTATGTATTTTGTTTTCCACAATTATATCCTCTTCCTTCTTTTCTTCGGTAAATAAATCTATTAAACACCATTTCTGGTTTAGTCCCTATAGCTGTCTTTCTTTTAACATTACTCTCTGTTTTCTTCCCTTGTACTTACTCCTTAATTTTTTATTTTTTTTAAATTGGGGTTAGCTCCCGGTTCGCGTACCGGCGAGCGAACCGGAAAGCAAACTAAAAAAACAGCTTGCCAGAGTGTTACACTTTCTAGCAATTTTTGTATAAAGGGGAGGTAGTTCTGAAAAGAACTTTTTTTTATGTTTTTGTTGTTTTATATTTTTTTTCTTTTTTGAACATTATTTCTTTTTTTTTATATTTTTTGAACAATTTTTTGTTTTTTTTGTTTTTTTTCAAAGGGAAAGAACAAAAAGAGGCATTGAAAAGGGCTCAACAGGAGCAAAAAAAAAATTATTGCTTGGGGCGTTTAGAGCATCGGTGTTTCTCAAATGCTAAATTAATTAATTTCACACTCATATTAGCTCATGAAATTAAAGTGCCACAATATAAACAAGTAAGCTTCATATGGACAATTTTTTTTTGAATATTTGGCACTGTTTCGCGTGCCTCTGCAACTGTCAGAGAAATATCAGCAGATGTCCTGGCCACCGAAGTTGGGGGGTTCTCTTGCAGGTCACGCATCTCTGCCCGGCTATAATTTAGTGGATGCCACCTCTGCATATGTCGGTGCATCGTGTAGTTTCCATAGCTGTACTTTTTTTCAGTGCCCCTGGATAATTTATCTTGGCATATAAGGCACGTAGCATAGCGTGCATTAACTTTTTTCTCTCCTGGTGGAATAGAAAAAAACTGCCAGATAAAACTATTTTTGTAATGAGATACCCGGGGTAACTCTTTGACAAATCGTGGTGCCTCTTCTTCCTCTTCCTCTTCTGGATCCTCTTCCTCCTCTGGGTTTCCAAGGAACTGTAGAGGTGGTCCTCTCTTCCTATGAGAAGATGGTGGTGGTGGTGGTGGTGGGGGTGCACCAGCTGAAGCTACTACTGAAGCCATTTTTTTCACAGAGCAAAATAGGTCTTCCTTTCTCAAAGTTGAAAGTCAGAGTGAGAAAAAAGGTGGGGGCTTTCATCATTTGGGAAAAAAAATAGTTCTAAACCAATGAAAAGTGTTATTTTTAGGTCACATGACCTAGTCTTACATCATTAGGAAACCAAAAGTGAAATAAACCAAATGAAAAGTTTTATAAACAAGTCACATGACCTGTTCCGCTCACGTTACGCGCTGCGCGCCGCTCCCCGGATCGCTTCCGGTTCGCGGTCCGGAGCACTTCTGGGAGCGCTAACGTGGCGCGTCATAAGACGCATTACGCGACAACGTGATATGTCGCGTTACGATGTTGATTTCTGATGCGGTAGTTGCGCAAACGGAACGTTTACCGGTTAGCGGACCGGGTCGCGGCATCAAATTGAGCTAACGGAAAGCTTCCCGGTTCGCGAACCGGGAGCGAACAAAAAAAATATTTTTTTTTAAATTAATCATAAACATATAAAATATATTTTGGGATTTAAAGAAAAAGACATTTTACAGCTACAGATATTAGCTTTTAAAAAACCATTGAAATTCACTGGAAAAACCATAGGTTATAGACCATATATAGTTAGGAATTAGCATTTACAAAACCATATTTTACTCACACAAAACCATTGAAATTTCATATATAGTTAGTTGCCCTAACTATATGTCGCGCACCCGCAATCCACTGCTGATGATGTCACATATTTCATCATTCATGACATGGTCAGTGACATCACTGATGACATCACTGATGACATCTCAAATGACATCACTGATGACATCACTGATTATATCATCCAGTGACTGTATGTTGCAGTAAAGTAAAAATATGTCTTACATATTGAAGAATGAGTGGATGTTTAAGTGTCTGGATGAAGGATTTAGTAGGTGCATGACTGACTGTATGAGTGAGTGATTAAATGTGTCTCACTGAGTGCATGGGTTAGTGACTAAACTGTCTTAATTTGTGCATCATTATGTCTGTTGTTCTGTAACCTGCTGCATGTGTTGATCAGTAGCTATATGAGTAACTATATGGGTTATTGATTGGTTGCCCAAGTATTTGTATGGGAGACTGAGTGTGTGTGTGAGTGGCTGGGAGGTGTATGACTCTGTGCATAGAAGTGTGAGCAATTGATTCACTAGATGTGTGGGTTCAAAAGTGCATGTGGAATCAGCTGTATGGGCGGTTGACTGTGTGCATGAGTGTATTGGTGAGTGAATGGATATCTCAGTGCTACATGTCAAAGTAAGTACATATGTAAAACACAGTACATGTGAGAGTTGACATATATAAATAACTGTGCATTAGAGCCAGTGAATGTGTGAGTGGCTGTATGGATCATTGTGAACTTTTATTAGGGATTATATAAGAGAGTAAATATGTGTTAGTATATGTTTGAATAAGTAAGGTGTGTATAACTGTATAGTTGAGATAATGGAGGTGTAATTGATTCTTTGCATGACTGACTAGGTGTGTGAATAACTCCATGGATGAGAGACAGTCTGTGAGTGTCTGTTTACACTGAGTGTATCTAAGGTTATATTAGAGTCTGAAGAGGTTCATCGTATTATCACATGAATGATGTCATCAGTGATGTGATCAGTAATGTCAAATGAGATTTCATCAGTGATGTCATCAGTGATGTCATTTGAGATGTCATCAGTGATGTCACTGACCATGTCATGAATGATGTAATATGTGACATCATCAGCAGTGGATTGCGGGTGCGCGATATATAGTTAGGGCAACTAACTATATATGAAATTTCAATGGTTTTGTGTGAGTAAAATATGGTTTTGTAAATGCTAATTCCTAACTATATATGGTCTATAACCTATGGTTTTTTCAGTGAATATATATATATATATATATATATATATATATATATATATATATATATATATATATATATATATATATATATATATATATATATATATATATATATATATATATATATATATATATATATATATATATATATATATATATATATATATATATATATATATATATATATATATATATATATTCACTGAAAAAACCATAGGTTTGACACCAGTTATAGTTAGCTGGAAATTTTACTGACATAAAGCCATTGAAATTCCCACGTTATAGTTAGTTGGACTCACTATAACTTGCACGCCTGCAATGCACTGCTGATGACGTCACCGATTACATCACTCATGACATGGTCAGTGACATCACTCATGACATCACTGATGATGACACCATCCAGTTAATGTGTGTCTTTCTGAAAAATAAATATGTTTTATATATGTATATGTAAAGGTCGATGGAAGAATAAATGTTTAAATAAGTGTCTTAATGGATGTTTTTAAAAAAAAAAAATGATTGGTTAACTGGCTTATTAAGTGTACCTTAGTGAATACATATATTAGCGAGTATTGTTTAAATATTTAAATGTTTGTATCAGTGTTTCACTTTGTGTATAAGTGGCTGCATGGGTTGGTGAGTAGCTACATGTGTGTGTATATGGGTTATTAGATGTTTTTTTTAGTATCAATATGAGTGTCTGTATGGTTTGGTGGGGGTGTTTCTTAGTACATAGATGCATCAATGACTGACTCACTGTTTCTATGTGTTTTGAAGACAGCATATGTGCAGGACTGTATGGGTGGATGAGTGTGTATATGTGTGTGTTAGTGAGTGAATGAATGTCTCACTAGTGTCTTTATCCGTAACTACATATGTTTTAATCTAGTATATGTGAGGATTGATGTATATAAGTGAGTATATGTGAGAGTGAGAGATTGAAAGAGTTCATGTTTAAATAAGTATGTGTTTCTATAAGTGATTGTTTAAGAGAGTAAGTATGTGTAAGTTTCCTTAGAAGTAAGGTGGTAGTGTGTGTATAGCTGTATATGCAAATAAATGGATGTTCAATAGTTTATTTGCATGTGTGATTATGTGTGTGAGTAACATTTGGATGACTGTCGGTGTGTAACAGGATGTATAGGTGTTTCACTACATATGATAAGTGAATATATGTATGAGTGACTATATAGAACTGTTGGTGAATGAGTGGATGTGTATATAGATGGTGGTATTACTGAATTGGTTTTTGTAACTGGTATGGGTATCTCTATTTTTTTGAAAATTTTAGTTTCTATTTTTGAATATGTGTTTCAAGGGTTACATTACACTGAAAGGAGGTCTGTCACTCTGTCACAAGGATGGTGTCATCAGTGATGTCATGAGTGATGTCACTGACCATGTCATGAGTGATGTAATGTGTGACGTCATCAGCAGTGAATTGCAGGCGCGCAAGTTATAGTGAGTCCAACTAACTATAATGTGGGAATTTCAATGCCACCTGGAACCTCCAGCATGTGCCAGGGGGCTGCATTGCACAGAGGTGTAATGAGGCTATGCCCCTTTTTACACCTCTCTGCAATGCAGGCCACTGGCGCGTTTGCAGAGGAGGGACTAATTCCCCTTGCATACTGGGGGTCCTTGGGTCATATCTGCCCAAACACCGATATTCAGAACGATTGAAAATGACTTTTCTTGAGAAACATTTGGATTTGGATTATCATGTCCTATACTTTGGAATTTTTGAAAGACTGACTTTGAGGATGCTATAAATTACTCAAGTCTGCCCGAATTGTGTGGGTAAAATTGATACCTAGTAACTTTGAATAAGAATGTACTTACGTCTCGTCTAACATTTGGAAGAAATATCTAGTTATATGACAACAGGATACCAACATAACTTGAAGGAAATAAGAACGCCCTGAAGAAGTTCTGTTGTACAGAACGAAATGTTTTGGCTGGCTGTGGTACATAAACTTAAGGAAAATAAAAGCATTTGAATATACACCAAGATTCAGCGCTTCAATAAGGACTCTAAGTGATATGATTTGATTGGACTTATTGTGCAAGTGGTCTGTGCCAAACTTTGGAATATTCTCCACTACTCTCTACTACTTACTCTCTCCTACTCCACTACTCTCAAATACTCACTCTCTACTACTCATTCTCTACTACTCTACTACTCTCTCTCTACTACTCACTCCCTACTACTCACTACCTACTACTCTCTACTACTCACTCTCTACTAGTCTCTCTCTACTACTCACTCTTTACTACTCACTTTCTACTACTCTCTACTACTCACTCTCTACTTCTTACTCTCTACTACTCTCTACTACTCACTCTCTACTACTCTCTCTCTCTACTACTCACTCTCTACTACTCACTCTCTACTACTCTCTACTACTCACTCTCTACTACTCTCTCTCTACTAGTCTCTACTATTCACTCTACTACTCACTCTCTACTACTCTCTACTATTATCTCTCTCTGCTACGCACTCTCTACTACTCTCTACTACTCACTCTCTACTACTCTCTACTACTCACTCATTACTATTCTCTACTACTCACTCTCTACTGCTCTCTACTACTCACTCTACTACTTACTCTCTACTACTCTCTAAAACTCACTCTCTACTACTCACTCTCTACTACTCTCTACTACTTGCTCTACTATTCACTCTACTACTCTCTACTACTCACTCTCTGCTACTCTCTCTACTGCTCTCTACTACTCTCTACTCTCTATTACTCACTCTCTACTCTCTACTCTCTACCTCTCTCTCTACTAGTCTCTACCTCTCTACCGCAACCTCTCTACCTCTACCTCTCTACCTCTACACCTCTACCTCTCTACCTCTCTCTACACGCACATATACACATATATATGCATATATATGCATATGCATTTATATATATGTATGTGTATGTATATATATATATATATACATACATATATAAACATATATAATCTGTATATCTATATAAATACAAATATAAATGCATGCATACATATACATATATGCATACAGATGCATGTTATTTACATGAAAGTTTAAAAAACACTAATAAAAGCAAAGCTAAAAAGCCACCTCATTACAAACAGAATGGCTTTAACTTAAAAGAGGGCGATATCTATTGCATTTTCAATGCTTGTTTACTTTGGTTCCATCAAGAAGGCATTCAGATGTGTCCCACATTTGCCATGAATTCTAAATGTTAGCACTCTAGTTGCTCATTAGATCACTGTAGTAAAGCTACTGCTCACCAGGGAAGTCTGCTGCTGGTATTCAGAGTGCATGTTTCAGTCTGCATGTCAGACTTTTAATGAAATAGAAGAGGATTTGAGAAGTCACTCAAAATGATCCCTAATTTTTCTTTCTGAAGCACTAATCACACTTTCTATGGCAAAATGAACCCCCTCATTTTGTTCCTTTTTAAATTAAATGTTTTCAGACTTACAACGTCATTCCAATCAAGCTGGCTTCTGGTGTGCCTTACGTTTGTCATAAGTAAGACTGTTAGCGCTCTAGTTGTTCTTTAGAACACCCTGGGACATTCTGTAATTGGGCTATACTTGGGCTACATCTGGGTGATATTTGGGCTACATTTATGCTCTTTTGTCTCTGGTGGCCATCTTGGGAGACTGCATGTCAGAATTCTTTAATGAAATTGAAGAGGATTTGAGAAGTCACTCAAAATGTGCCCTAATTTTTCTTTCTGCAGCACTAATCATACTTTCTATGGCAAAAAATACCCCCTCATTTTGTTTCTTTTTAAATTAAATGTTTTAAGAGTTACCACTTTATTCCCATCACAATGGCTTCAGGTGTGCTATACCTTTGGAATAAGTAGGACTGTTAGCGCTCTAGTTGTTCTTTAGAACACTCTAGGAGGCTGCAGTAGAACACAAAGGAATCAACTGTCAGTCTCTGTCCTTGTTGGATGTACATGTTTTACTGAGAATGTCAGACTTCATTCTCACATGACTGAGAAACATAATGTGAATTTACCGAAAATATGCTTTCAGTTTAGCTTATAGATCCCCTTCCAAACCACTGTGGGAAAATCATGAGATATTAGTTTTCTTTCAAACATGATTCAGGATATCACAGCAGAAGGCTTTTTCACATGGTAAAATCACCTTAGAACGCACCACAAATCTTAAAATGAGTAAGGTACCATCAACAAATGATTTATAATGTAACTAAAGTCCTAAAACCCTCTATTAACTACAATGCTTTTTAATGAGGTGCTATCATGTATATTGGTCCCAAGATGGCTGCCAACACTTCTTGGATGAAGTGCTGACAGCTAATCAGATCAGATGTGTGGTTAGGCTCCGCCCAGATATATATATTTTTTTTAACCTAAATTACTCAAAATCCACTGGGGCACATATCTTGAGACATAGCAAAGGCACATCGGGCTACCAGTCCCTACAATTTTGCCAAGTTTTGTGGAAATCCATTCAGCCTTTCGGGCTAAAAGTGAGTCCAACCGCCCTATGGAAATTAACATGGGGAAAACACGTTTTGGGACCCCCCTTTTATCTCGGCCCCCTCTTGAAGAATCCCCCCCAAACTTTCAGGGAAGGAGCGGAGCGCAGCAAGGCAAATTTACGGAAAATTACAGGCAGATTCCTCAACCGGCGCCAAAGTTATTCCCAATAGAATGTTGCGGATTCACTATAGAAAACAATCCTAACTATAACTACCTACTGGCGACTGCCAGTAGGTAATATATATATATATATATATATATATATATATATATATATATATATTCCACAAATATCCAAGTTAGACGCGCACTCAGAGGTAAAGTGTGCACAGTGTCGCTTTATTTGCTGTTACGCGTTTCGGAAGCCTAAACTCCCTTGCTCACACAGCAAGCCATTAGCTTTCCACCAGTTACATACACACTGCGTGATAGCCATAGAAACAGGACTGTACATATTCCATTTTGGCTGAAATCTTTGAGTGTACATGTTCTACACTGTTCCTGTACACATAATGTCTCCTTTTACACAACCACTTATCCATAAAAGTGGTTAAGTACATTTCATAATTTATAATTAAATCACATTTCATTCGCCACAGTGGCTGATTGTGCAGTTACTGTTTCTAAACCCCTCTTCTTTCGCCTAGTGGCTTAATTAGGGTTTAATGTCTCTGGTTAAAGCTTTATCTCTAAAAACAAAAAAAAAGTGCCAAAACGTGAACTATAAGTGAAGAAAATTTCTACTTAGTGAAGAAGTCTTCTACTCTATTTTCCCGTGAATCTTCTGGTTGACAGGCTCAATTTCTCGTGAAGTGCACGTGATCCCTAACGATATCATCTTGATTTTGCCTGTTAGAGTAAAACAAAAATTAATATTAAAATTACAATCTTATTCTCATTAAAAACATATATGTACACATTTCCAGCTTAGATTTTCTTAACCAACATTACTTCCCTGTGACAGACATGCATAAGTTTTTACATTTCATAGGTACAGGATTCATACTTTTCTCCTATATTCTTTCATGAATCATATAGATGAACTACTAGTTCCTCATGGTCATTGTGCCCATTCGGTTGTCGTGTTTCTAGTTCTAGAATCCATTTTGATTCTTTTTTCCTCAACTGCATCTCTCTGTTACCCCCTCTCTGATTTTGCCTCACCTGTTCGATTGCAAAGTATGTTAACAAATTGCAATTTGATCTGTGATGTTGCGAGAAATGTCTTGCGACTGGGTATTGAGGGTCCTGGTTTGTAATTGCCCTTAAATGTTGCATCACCCTATCATTGGCCATTACTGTAGTGCTACCCACATATCTTTTTTTACACGGGCATTCAAGTACGTATACCACATGTGTAGAGCTGCACGTAAGGAATTGTGTTATCTTTCTTTTGGTTTTTCCATGAGGGAGATCGAAGTCTTTTCTCATAGGGCTATATTTGCAGGCTTTGCAATGCCCGCATGGAAAGAAGCCTGCAAGATTGTGTTGGTTCCTATCCTTATAGTCCGTGATGTCTCCCTTCGTGAGTATGTCCCTCAGACTGTGACTTTTCCTGTAGGTAATGGCTGGTCTAGTGCTTAACTCAGGGCCAATGATAGGATCACTTTTAAGGATGTTCCAATTTTTTGCAATTATTTTCCTTACTTTGTGAGACCCTCTATTGAATGTTAGAATTACCCTGGTGGTGTCATTCCCTTGGTCTTCCCTCTCTTTTGTTATTAAGGTGCTTTCCCTTGTTACACTTTCCATCTTTGCCAGGGCTCTATCTAGAACCCACTTGGGGTAACCCCTTTCTTTGAATCTCTGTATCATATTTCCACTTTCTTGCTTGTACTCTTCCGTGCTGGAACAATTTCTCCTTGCTCTTAGTAGTTCCCCATAGGGGATACTCCATTTTAAGATGTCAGGGTGACTACTAAGAGCATGGAGGACACTATTGCCTGCTGTTTCCTTCCTGAACAATTTTGTTCTTAAACGGTCACCTTCTGCTCTTACTTCTACGTCTAAATATTCAACCTTGTGTCTGTCCTTTTGATGAGTAAGTTTTATATTATACTCATTGGTGTTCAAAAGTTTTACAAATTCATCCGCTTCTGCATCATTTCCACTCCACACTACAAATAGGTCATCTATATACCTTAGCCATACTATGACTCTCTCAAATGCCTGTCTGTACTGGGGGTCATTTTGTATCTCCTCTTCCCACTTTCCCAAGAACAAATTCGCAAAGCTCGGCGCAAAGCTCGTACCCATACAAGTTCCCGTTGTTTGCTTGTACAGTTCACCATTAAACATAAATACATTGTTCTCCAAGCATATTCTTATCATTTCCCTTAGCATCCTTGTATGCTCTAGGTACATTATGTTTCGTTTTTTTAGATAATGCATGCATGCGTCAATACCATGTTCATGTTCAATGACTGTGTACAATGAGTTTACATCCATTGTTATTAGCATATACTCAGCTTTCCAGTTTATGGTGTCAATCTTTTTTAGAAAATCTTGGGTATCCTTCACATAGGAAGGCAGCTCCTTTACATGTTCCTGGAGGAAGAACTCAACATATGTTGACACATTTTCATACACGCTACCTATGGATGATACTATGGGTCTCCCTGGTGGTGTAAGTGGGTTCTTATGGATTTTGGGAAGAAAGTAGATTATTGGCAATTTGGGATAATCTTTTTTCAAGAAAGTAAACTCCTCCCAAGACAGGAGACCTTCCTCCTGCCATTTACTCAGGTTAGACCACATAGTAAGGATGTTATTTTTATATATACCACCATTACTTTTACAGTAATAGTTTTCATTGTTTAGTTGTCTTGCTGCCTCTGTTATATACGCCTCCCGATCTTGTATCACCACATTTCCCCCTTTATCTGCTGGGCGTATTATAATGGAGGAATCATTTGCTAGGGATTCAATGGCTTCCTTTTGTTTTAAATTTAAGTTGAAACCTCCTCCCTTTCCCCTTGGGCAATGCTTGTATTCCATTAGTGCCTTAGTTGTTAAATCATGAAAAGTGTCTACGTTATCATGTGGGAGATTAGGAAAGAACACAGATTTGGGTTTAAAACTAGTCATGGCAGCTCTATCTGTGGTTAAGTTCAGTGATTCTGTGCCCCCCTCCCGGAAGTATGTTCCTGTGTTATCTCCTTCATATACCAGGTCCTGCGCTATTTGGATGGCATTCGCGTCTCCCACCTCTAATGAGGGCTGACTCGGGGGTATGGGTTCCTGTGTATTCCAGTTACTAGTGTTGTTTTTGAGAGCATGCCATTTTTTTAGTTTTAATTTCCTTATGAACCGGAATATGTCAATTCTGGTCTCACTATAGTTGAATATTTCTGTCGGACAAAATGAGAGACCCAAACTCAAAGTTTTCTTTTCAACGTCAGTTAGCTCTCTACTCGATAAATTTACTATAGTTTTGTTTACCATTTCATTGTTCTCCATTATTGGTTGCGTTTCTTGTAGCCCCCACGCCTGGTTCCCACTGGCTCGCGTTCCACTTCTTTTCCTCTTCCTTTGTTTCCTTCTTTTCCTACGTTGTTTGCTTCGTCCGTCCCTCTTCCGGCTCCTCTTGCTTTCCCCCGGGGCCTCCCTCTCGTGCCTCTTCCTCATTGTACTGGAGGGGGTGAGAATCTTCCCGACTGCCGCCCCCTCTTCAGCGCTCGGAATTCGTCTAAATACGTCGGTTTGGAGGTAATTATTTCCATCTCAGCGATTGTACTTGTACTGTGTATGGAGCCCTCGGTATCTGATCCATCTGCGGTTCCTATGCCTGGTCCCCCTCCTTGGCTTTGGGGAGACTTGCTGGACGATGTAGGTTGCTGTATGTCATATGGATGGTCATACTTTTTGCTATATGTTAGAATGCGCCCGGAGTCATAATCATTGCAGTCTCTATGCAGTTTTCTTTGTTTTCTGAGTTTGATATCTTCTTCATACTGGACCAGTCTGGCTTTCATTTCCTCCTTGTATTTCTTTACACTTGTTTGATCACTCTCATTGCTGAGTTCTTCCTCTAGTTCCAGTATTTCTTTGAGAATTCTCTCTCTGCCCTCCCAGGCGTATTTCACCAGTATACATAACATCGTTTTAGAGCTGCTTGTTGAATTCTCAAACCACTCTTCCAGCATGCGTGGGTTGGGAGACTCATGTGAGGGCGTTATGTATATTCTTAGTCCTCTTGGGATCATGTTTTTGTCTACATAGTCTTGTAGAGACACTGCCTCCCACCATTTAGATGTTTCATTCTTCTTTAGTTTTTCATATTTTCTCAATTTCCCTATTAATGAGGTTTCCACTTGCTTCTGGGCTCCCACTTGTTGCCCTTTTCCAGGTGCTCTAGCCAGTAGTGTCTGTGCCACGCGTCTACGTTGCGCGTCTTCATCCATTCTTTGTTCCTTTACGAGTGTTTTAAAGTTTGTCACAACTTCAGTCTATTGAGCTGGAAATTACAGTGATCAGACGCTAGGATTGCTCTCTCCTAGCTTCATGATCGTGTGTTCACGTTTACAGTCTTTGCATATAGATCTTTTCCAGAAAGCGTTGTGTACCTCTTTATCTCCCTCCGTAATCCGGAGTTCCAGATGCCCTCTTTACAGTTCTGTCGAGACTTGCACAATTAATGCTTTCTTAAATGCGCGTTGCAAGCGTTTTGCCGTCTTTTCGTTCTCCGTACCGTTTTTAGCCCTTCGGTACCCTTTAGCTCCTCCCGTGCCTTTAACACCCGTCGGCTCCCCCGCCTTCTCGGCTTTTCCTTCGAAAGGCTTCGCGTCTCCACGCTTAGTCGTCGAAGTTCCAGCTTCGAATTCTGGGCTAACCTTCGGGATGTTCAGTCAGGCTGTTTAGGGCTTCTCCGTTTGTTGTCTCGTACAGGCGTCGCTCACGCTTCTTTCCCGGCGACTCAATTCCCTCAGTATGGGCCGGCAGTTCCACCAAGTTCAGCTGCTTACTTTCCACGGCTCTTTCACGGCGGAACCTCCCACAGTCTGGTGGCGCGTTTACGGCTGGCAGAGCCCCGCCAGTCAATTACTTTCCACAAATATCCAAGTTAGACGCGCAGTTACTGTTTCTAAACCCCACTTATGCATGTCTGTCACAGGGAAGTAATGTTGGTTAAGAAAATCTAAGCTGGAAATGTGTACATATATGTTTTTAATGAGAATAAGATTGTAATTTTAATATTAATTTTTGTTTTACTCTAACAGGCAAAATCAAGATGATATCGTTAGGGATCACGTGCACTTCACGAGAAATTGAGCCTGTCACCCAGAAGATTCACGGGAAAATAGAGTAGAAGACTTCTTCACTAAGTAGAAATTTTCTTCACTTATAGTTCACGTTTTGGCACTTTTTTTTTGTTTTTAGAGATAAAGCTTTAACCAGAGACATTAAACCCTAATTAAGCCACTAGGCGAAAGAAGAGGGGTTTAGAAACAGTAACTGCACAATCAGCCACTGTGGCGAATGAAATGTGATTTAATTATAAATTATGAAATGTACTTAACCACTTTTATGGATAAGTGGTTGTGTAAAAGGAGACATTATGTGTACAGGAACAGTGTAGAACATGTACACTCAAAGATGTCAGCCAAAATGGAATAGCGCGAATATCTCCAAAAGTTGGTAATAGGAGATAGCGATGTTAGGGACTGTTTCCAGTCGCTAACATCTTGGCACGCCCACTTTGCATGTCATTAGTGATAAGTATCACTGACATGCAAAGCGGGGCCCAAGATGGTCGCTATCTCCTTTTAGCTGTCAGTAACTGGTGTTAGCGACAGCTTGGTAATAGGGAGATAATTTTATCTCCGCTTTCTTGGCTTTTAAAGCCAAAAAAGCGGAGATAAACCCCCTTGATAATATGCCCCATAATTCCTCGGGGGTTTCAGCTGACAGGGCTTGGTATTGTGTTACGTGGTAATTCTTCCAGGAAACGTCATAGGTTCGATGCAGGGGTTCTAGAAGGGGTGATAAACCATTTAAGCCTCATGAACAAGCGCATGGTGTTTTAAAGATCTGTGAAGTACTCGGGGCGGCGGTGTGTGTGTGTCCTCTTTCAGGAGCGGGCGGGGGGGGGGGGGGGCACTGGCAGCAACTTCCAGGCCAGGCAGTGTTCAACACTTGCATCACCCTTTCTCTGCCTGCTATTGCGCTCCATGCTTCGGAAAGGTAAGAAAAAGAACGTGCATTTGAGTTTGAAATGTCCGATCCTGTAGCAGTACACTTGCAAAGCCCACACATGATAATAACCCGATTCAAGGCCCCATTCACCCGTTTTTTAAAAAAAAAAAACACTCCAACAAAGTAGGATTATAAAACTTTATTAACTTTTAAATATAACGAACGGAACAAAAACTGTAAAAACATTTAAACATTTTTCACAAAAAAAAGCAACAATGGTCAGAAGCTGTCTTTTGTGCGAATAGTCCCAAGGCAGCACAACGTGCTGAGTTCTGGACGGCACCCAGGTGATGTCACCTGGGTGCCGCACTGGTTTTTGGGATCCTACAATGCAGCAAAGAAAAACAGCGTGGGGCGTCCAGGGTGGTGCGGAGGGAGGCCTCGTCAGTAGCGGTCTGTTGTGCGAATAGTCCCAAGGCAGCAGAACGCGCTGAGATGTTGATGGCACCCAGGTGATGTCCAGTAAACTGCCGCACTGGTTTTGGTATCCTACAATGCTGCTCCGAAAATTGGCGTGGGGCGGCCCGGGGGGGGGGGGCGTGGGGGAGGCGGCGTGAACGGGCCTCCCCAGGTGGCGGCCATCCAGCTGAGTTGCGCCCGCTCTTGCGGCTACAGCGTCTCGCTCACCATGTTGGTAAGTTGCTCCCACTCTTGCAGTGCAGCGATAGGCGGCTGCCACATGACTCTTAAAATGGCGGCCGGCTCTTCGGTTTTGGGCCTGGTCCACTAAAATGGCCCTGGGACACCTTGGAACTCGGACGCTTGCCTGCTAGAACTTGGGCTCCATTCTCGAAAAGCGTCCCCTCAGCCGTGAAGATTCTACAAAAGTCTTGGGGGCCCTCGACTCCTGTAGGCTTCCGGTGGGGAGCGGCTGCCATGATTGCTCGCGGAATGACCACGACGGAGCCACAAGATGGTGGTGCTCTCATGCTGACGCCAGCTTCAGTCTGAATCATCCAGAAACAAGGTGGGGCTTTCATCGTTTGGGAAAAAAAAAATGTTCTAAACCAATGAAAAGTGTTATTTTTAGGTCATATGATCAAGCCTTCTATCTTTATGAAACCAAAAGTAAAATGAACCAATGAAAAGTTTTATAAACAAGTCACATGACCTGTTATGCGGCATAGGGCTACAAAAAGCGTAGAAAATCCGTTGGCACGTGAGGCGGCGTCAGTAGCGGACCGATGTGCGAATAGGCCGAAGGCAGCACAACGCGCCGAGATCCGGATGGCACCGAGTTAGTGTCCAGCAAGTTGCTGCACTGGTGTGGCTATCCTACAATGCTGCGTCGAAAGTCGGCGTGGGGCGCCCCGTTGGCCTGTGAGGTCGCGTCAGTCAGTGGGGGCTGTGCGTCTCCCCCAAGATGGAGGCTCCTCGGCTGCAGTGCGGCGCCCCTTAGCGTTTCACTCGCAGTCCAACTGAGTTGCGTCCGCACTTGCGGCTACAGTAGGCCGAAGACAGCACAACGCGCCGAGATCCGGATGGCACCGAGGTGGTGTCCAGCAAATTGCCGCACTGGTGTGGCCATCCTACAATGCTGCGCCGAAAGACGGCGTGTCCAGCTGAGTTGCGGTCACTCTTGCGGTACAGTGACTCAAACGCGCCGAGATCCGGATGGCACCGAGGTGGTGTCCAGCAAGTTGCCGCACTGGTGTGGCCATCCTACAATGCTGCGCCGAAAGACGGCGTGTCCAGCTGAGTTCCGGTCACTCTTCCGGCACAGTGACTCGAACGCGCCGAGATCCGGATGGCACCGAGGTGGTGTCCAGCAAGTTGCCGCACTGGTGTGGCCATCCTACAATGCTGCGCCGAAAGTCGGCGTGGGGTGCCCCGTTGGCTTATAAGGTGATGTCAGTATTGGACCGATGTGTGAATAGGTCGGAACCAGCACAAGGCGCCAAGATCCGAATGGCAAGTCCTGGATGTTGAGTGCCATAGTTGAGAGTTCTGAGCAGTGCTTGTAAGACTGTCTGAAGCTTATTTGCACCTGCTGCAGCTTCACTATTGCCCTGGTGTGGCCAAAGGTCGCACATGACATAGGCGGCCGGCTCCCGAGGTCCGGCGGAACTTTTTTCCTTTTCCTTTCTGCTTCTTGTCCTACAATCCGTTTCATCTGAAGACACGACCAGGTCCCTGAATGTGTGCAGGGGGGCGCTATTGATTGAATGAAAATGGCGGCTTGACACAAAGCTGACTCAAGTGTTGCTGTTGATGCTATGCAGACAAAAATTGGTTTTCAGTTTGTACATTCTTCAGGATTTTTTTTTCCATCCAAGGCTGATTGAGAGTTTGTAGAAAAATGGCTTCAGATTTTCCACATACTACTCTTCAACATTCTTCCTAAATGTAACAATGTGAGACTCACTAGGAGAACGGCTGTTTATGTTTCCTTTCAAAATGCTGCCAACAATATTTTCAGAATGGAAGACACCATCTTGTAGCATAAAGAGCCGAAAGGGGTTCTGGTCTGGCCGATGGTTGGTGGAGATATTTTGACTATATCTTGGACCTGCCCGGCCTCGCCCAAAATGGCGCCGGTATAAATGGGACTCGTAACTCATTGTTGTGTACTAGTTGAACAACCTTGATATCACGAGATATGAATGCAGTTTTGATGCTCATGGCGGGCGGGGACGAGAATTGATTGAATATTTCGACATCCCTATTGATATTAAGTTCTGATGTGTTATTGATTACTGTACTATTGAAAGTTCGAATTAACGTCACCCATGGTACTTGCACGCAAATGTATATCTAGATAACTTTTTTGTAAGTGGCCCTGTCGTATTTTAATTACAAAATGTACGTCCACCGATTCCGCAACTGTTAGACACCTTAGTTCTTGCAACCTAATGGCTCGTTCGTTACGTTCCTCTATAATGTAAATGTCTCCTCATCATATACGATTCCAGTTTGCTCCGTGGCCGGCCCACGTGGTTATAGGCCCGTATTTGTATACTGACATTTTCACAATAAAGGTTTTTAAAACAAAACATGGTAGTAGTATTTACATTGGTAAAGTTTTTACTTTTAGTCACTGTTTTCGAATCAGTAAAAGGCAAGTGAAATAAAGTAGTCCAATTACATGACGGATAAAAGGTATAATATGTAGGAACGCAGTAAAGATAAATGGTCAAGGGCAGTTGTGTTTTCCACTTCTGCAACATAAAGTGATCGATAAGAATCTGATAATCAGGCGTATCGGCGACTAAGACAGCAGGCCGAGTCTCTTTTACTCAACGGCTCCTTCATGGAACGAAGAAACGCCCTTTTTCTCGAAAAAGGAATATATTTTACTTGCAGGACAGTTGTAAATTTTCCGGGAAAGTACATTAGCCTAGAATATTATAACATATGTTTTTAAAAAAAAGTTTGAAATCAATAAAAAGCGTATTTTTTAGGTCATATGACCAAGGTTTTCATTATTAAAATAACAAAAGTAAAATGAACCAATAAAATTTTTTATTAACAAGTCACATGACCTGTTATGCTTACGTTGCGCGCTGCGCCCCGAATTACTTCCGGGTGCGCTAACGCGGGGTGTCATATAACGCATTACGCGACAACGTAGGTCAAGAATATAGTCAAAATGTCTCCACCAACCAGCGTTCGGAACACAACCCCTTTCAGCAGTCCAAAAAGTTCTGTAAAATGACAACAGAGGGGACAGGCAACAAGAACCATCAGTCAAAGAGGGGAGGGCAAGTTCTTCTCTACCGGGTCATGTTGGGGCGCTACCGGAACTGATCGAATTGGTAGTCTACAGTGTTTCTGGATGTTTCAGACTAAAGCTGGCGTCAGCATGAGAGCACTACCATCTCGTAGGTCCGTCGTGGCCATTCCACGAGCAAACATGGCAGCCGCTCCCCACCAGAAGCCTGCGGGAGTCGGGGGCCCCCAAGACTTTTGTAGAATCTTCACGGCTGAGGGGACGCTTTCGAGAATGGGACCTAAGCCCTATCAGGGAAGCGTCCGAGTTCCAAGGTGTCCCAGGGCCATTTTAGTGGACCACGCCCAAATCTGATGAGCCGGCCGCCATTTTGAGAGTCCCGTGGCAGTCGCTTATCGTTGCATCGCAAGAGCGGGAGCAACTCAACTACATGGTGAGCGAGACGCTGTAGTCGCAAGAGCGGGCGGTAAACAGCTGAATGGCGGAAGAGGCACAGTGTAGCAAAAGCGAGCGGAATGGCAACTAAAACGGTAAAGGGGCGCCCCACTACAGCGTGTCTTCAGGTCAAACGGATTGTGGGACAAGGTCCAGAATAGAAGAGTCATCAAAAGGCAAAAAGTTCCGCCGGACCCCGGGAGCCGGCCGCCTATGTCGGGGGCGATCTCAGGCTACACCAGTGCTATAAGACTTGGGGAGGGGGTCGGAGCCAAGCGTCTTCTCCGAGTCCGTGCCATCACACCGCGACTCGGGGGCCTCTGTCAAGCGGTTTAGGGAGGTACCATATCACATTGTTTTCAAATGCAGTCAGGTCCACAAACGACACTCACTTACTTTGAGAATAGTGAAGCTGCAGTAGGTGGAAATAAGCTTCAGACAGTATTACAAGCGCTGCTCAGAACTCTGAACTATGGCACCCAACATCCAGAACTTATGCCATTTGAGAATGGCAGTGACATTGAAGCAACTCAGGGACCAAAACCATTAACGTACTTTCACGTATGAAAATCTTACTTGGGGAGGGGGCAGGAGCGAAGCGCCCCCTCCCAGTCCGCGCCACCACACCGTATGTTGAAAATCTGAAGCCATCGTTCTACAAAGTCAACCAACCTTGGATGGAAAAATCTAGAAAAATGTACAAACTGAAAACCAGTTTTGGTCTGCATAGCATCAGTAGCAACGCTTGCTATCAGAGTGCATGAGTTTCATGCTCGATCGATTGAGCTAGCCGGATCGGGCAATAAAAAGTATAAAATAGTTATGTAAATAGTTATTTAATAAAATGTTTTACCCTGTTTCTTTGCTGGTGTGTTGTCTATATTTTTAATATTTGCATAGGGTTTGTCGTTATTTTGGGCGGGGTGGGTGACGGAGTCGAGCTGTCTTGCAGCCCTCATGGTGTGGAGCTCAGTTAAGCTCACTATTTTCATATTTCTCATGAAGGGTTGTTCCTAATATTTCTATTTTAGCGAGGTCAAAAAGAGATCCAATTAGTGGCCTACTGATTTTGCTCGATTACTTTTATTTTTTTACACGATTTTTCACTATCTGCAAAGACTAAACAGAGTATTGCGACTTTGTGCTTGTTTGTAAATAGAGAATGATCCAAAGAGAACCAATTCTAAAACAGTAAATGCTTGGATAACAATCAATCAAATGGAGAGACAAGCAGGCACGACGGATTACAACGGGGGTAAAGGTCTGCGTTAACTACCGTTCACTATCTGCAAAGAGAGAGTACTACTAAGAGAAAAGAGGGGAGGGGGGGGGGTGCAGCGTTCAAAGCACATCAGCGTGCATAAATACGAAAATGTTTTTATCTATCACGTACTTGACATTTTAAAGCTTTTCATATTTGCTATTAAAAAACCATTGAAATTCACAAAAAACCATAGGTTATAGTCGATATATAGTTAGGAATTTGCATTTACAAAACCTTGAAAATTCAATGAAAAAACCATTGGTTTTAGGCCATATATAGTTAGGGATTTGCATTTACAAAACCTTATTTTACTCGCATAAAACCATTGAAATTCCATATATAGTTAGATGCGCTAACTATATATCGCGCACCCGCAATCCACTGCTGATGATGTCACATATTACATCATTCATGACATGGTTAGTGACATCACTGATGACATCACTGATGACATCTCAAATGACATCACTGATAAAATCACTGATAACATCTCATTTGACATGACTGATCACATCACTGATGATATCATTCATGTGATAATACCATGAACCTCTTCAGACTCTAATATAACCTTAGATACAATCAGTGTAAACAGACAGTCACAGACTGTCACTCATCCATGGAGTTACTCACACACCTAGTCAGTTATGCCAAAAATCAATCACACCTCCATTTTCTCAACTATACAGTTATACACACCTTACTTATTCAAACATATACTAACACATATTTACTTTACTCTCTTATACAATCCCTGATACATGTTCACAATGATCCATACAGCCACTCACACATTCACTGGCTCTTATGCACAGTTATTTATAGATGTCAACTCTCACATGTACTGTGTTTTACATATGTACTTACTTTGACATGTAGCACTGAGATATCCATTCACTCACTAATACACTCATGCACAGTCAACCGCCCATACAGCTGTTTCCACATACACTTTTGAATCCATACATACAGTGAATCAACTACTCACACATCTATGTACAGAGTCACACACCTCCCAGCCACCCATACACACACACTCAGTTTCCCATACAAATACTTGGACAACCAATGAAAACCCATACAGTTACTCATATAGCTACTGATCAACATATGCAGCAGTTTGTAGAACAACAGATATAATGATGCACAAATTAAAACAGTTTAGTCACTAACCCATGCACTCAGTGAGACACATTTAATCACTCACTCATACAGTCAGTCATGCACCTACTAAATCCTTCATCCAGACACTTATACATCCACTCATTCTTCAATATGTAAGACATATTTTAACTTTACAGAAACATACAGTCACTGGATGTTGTCATCAGTGATGTCATCAGTGATGTCATTTGAGATGTCATCAGTGATGTCATCAGTGATGTCACTAACCATGTCATGAATGATGTAATATGTGACATCATCAGCAGTGGATTGCGGGTGCGCGATATATAGTTAGCGCATCTAACTATATATGGAATTTCAATGGTTTTATGCGAGTAAAATAAGGTTTTGTAAATGCAAATCCCTAACTATATATGGCCTAAAACCAATGGTTTTTTCATTGAATATATATATATATATATATATATATATATATATATATATATATATATATATATATATATATAAAAAAGAGAGAGAAACACAGCCATTTTGACTAACACTACCTAAGGTACATTTGGAAAAGAATTTGACAGAAAACTTCAACTACTTTGAAGAAGGTAAGTTGTTAATTTGAAAGGAGAACTATGTTATGCACTTTAAGATAATTTGGGAAAACTTTTCAGATAGTTATATACTGTCCCTCAATAAGAGTTAGACATTGAGAAAGACTTATTTATTTAAATTATTGATTGAGTAGGCTTCTGTGGTATAATTATGAATTTACTTAGGCTTCATCACAGGCACTTTTTAATATTTCTACTTCCTGCCTGAAACCATACACTGCCCAAAGATAACTTCACTGTTAAAAACTCACAAGTACCTGTCTGAACTTAAACCCAACAGTGCCCTATCTCTACTGATATATTTATTTTTTATGTAATTTACAGCAAGAAAATGGAAGCACAACAAAATGAAAATAATATTTCATTTCAAATAAATATGGAAAACAATCCTACAGAAGACAAAGAAGAAATAGACTTTTTGGATGACACTGTAGACCAAGACTTGATTAAATGTATTGAAGAATGGAATGAAAAGGAGGACATACCAGATGAATTAATGTTGCAAATTCTTTTAGATTGTGAAAAATCGCAACAATAAATTTACATTTTAAAAGTTAAAATTGTTTGAGACATTATTCTTTTTTATATGAAAATTATGAAATAGTACCCAAAAAGATATAATATAAAGTGAGACTTAAAATATACTGTGCAACATTTTTGTGTTACATAGTAAGTTTGCTCATAGTTACTTCCTTTCTCCAACTATATTATCTCCAATGTGTATTTAACATCTCTTTATCATCTCCTGCCTCCATATTGTTTCTGCTTTTCTGACAGACTATGGTATGAATTCCATATACCACAATAACTTCTGAAACAACATGATAGATATCTACAAATTAGACGGTGTATATTAAATTTTAGACTCTGCATTGGTACCTACATGTTGCTACTTAAATTTAAAAAAAACAAAAAAAAACAACAAAAACAACAATCAATAAACATACAATATTTGAAAAGTCTATCATGCATTTTTCGCCATAGAACGCTCCCCAGTCCGTTTCCCGGTACGCGTACCGGGCGCTCCCCGCGCAAAAAAAACGAAAAAAAAATATTATTTTTTTTGCCCCGCGGGGCCCTTTTAAAGCCCTCACATCAAACCTAGGGGGTCAGGGAGGATTTACTCTGCCCCCTTATAGTCATTTCCCCCTTTGTTTTGGCCACCTCTTGTGTCTCGATCCTACCGAGACACAAGATGGTGGCCGCTCCGGACTGTTTAGAATGTTTACAGACACCCGAGAGCCAATCAGTTTTACGCGCGCAAGTCGCGTAGCGCGCCCGGAGCGCTCCCCGGTGCGCGTACCGGGGCGCGCTTACAGATATATATATATTTTTCAACCTAAATTACTCAAAATCCACTAGAGCACATATCTTGAGACCTAGCAAAGGCACATCAGACTGCCAGTCCCTACAATTTTGCCAAGTTTCATAAAAATCCATTCAGCCGTTCGAGCTAAAAGTGAGTCCAACCGCCCTATGGAAAACTCAATGTTAAAAACACGTTTTGGGACCAACCTTTTTTCTCTGCCCCCACCTCACGAAACCCCCCCAAACTTTCAGAAACAAAATGTGCCATTTTCCTGAAAATTTCAGCCAATTCCGTCCATCAACGCCAAAGTTATTCAACATAGAATTTGCAGAAATCCCTATTCAAAAAAATCCTAACTATATATACCTACTGGCGACCGCCAGTAGGTAATATATATATATATATATATATAGATTCCAACCGGAGGTTGATGCGGCGCTTCCACAACAAACCCAGGACGCAGACACAGATGGATAAATCCACAGCCAGCTATATATATATATATATATATATATATGTATATATATATATATATTTCTGCAACACGAAAAGTCCTTCTGAGATCCTTTCTCCCCAGTCAGGTGGCGCATGATTTCGGCGGACCTCTCACGGCCGACCATGTACAGGGCTTAGAAGCAAGCTATCATTTCCTTAAGAACAGGGATCTATGTTTTCAAGACCATACACGCATGATCATCGAAATGATGAAAATATGTTTGAGAAATAACATCTTCATGTTTGATGGCACCATGTACACACAAATACGTGGAGCGGCCATGGGTTCGGCATTTGCTCCTAGCTTCGCTAACCTTTTTCTTGGGAAATGGGAAGAAAAATCAAAAATAATGGTAATTTCACAGAAGATCTTAGCAAAGTTAGAGTATGGATGAGATACATAGATGATCTCTTTTTAATATGGCATGGTACAGAAGAAGAAGCTATAAGTTTTATTGAAAAATTGAATGCTAATGATTGTAATATACATCTCACATATAACATTAGCACCAAGTGTGTAGAATTTCTGGATACAGAGATAGAGGTAGTTAACAACCAATTGGTCTCCAAATTACATCGAAAGGATACGGCTGGAAACAGCCTACTCCATGCCCTCAGTGCTCATCCAGACCCACTGAAGTGGAGTATTCCATACAGAGAGTTACTGAGGGCAAGGAGAAACTGTAGTAGTGAGGAAGGATTTGCCGCTGAACAGGAGACCATGCTATGCAGGTTTAGGGAAAGGGGATACCCTGAAGTGGTTCTGAAGAAAGCAGTTCAAAAAGTCACAGCTCTTAGGAGAAGTGTGGCTTACTGGTTAGAGCAGGCAGACCCTGAAGCAGAGGTCAGACCCGGGACCAGGGTTCAATTCCCGACGCGGCAGGGTCTTGAGCTCAAATGTCCATGGACTCGATAATTCTTGCTTCAGTGCCTGACCTAATCATGGGTTCACACTCTGCAACTCTGGGCATTAAGCTTGCTTAATCTCCACAACGGCCCCCCCGCGGTGGGATGCCTGGCTTTCACCTTGGGGATGCCCTGTAGGGGCTATCTCACAGGGAAAAGCCAGGACGGGTTCCCAAGGCAAGTGCGGAGATACCCCTTCGGGGGTCGATTCAGGCGCTATATAAGAAACATAATAATAATAATAATAATAATAAACGAACAGATACACTAATTCCTAAACCTACCACCTCCAATGAGAATAACGTGACACGCATCATCACTACATACAACCAAAAGTCAAGAAAGGTTCACAAGATCTTAGCCTACAATTGGAAAATCCTCAAATCTGACCAAATAGTGGGGCCACTACTGAAGGATAGACCTCTTATTACCTACAGAAGGGGTAAGAACCTCAGAGACATACTCATCAAAGGTGACATCACGGAAAATAAAAAACATTTTCAAGGCCTTAAAGGCTTTTACCCGTGTGGCCACTGCAAAGCCTGTAAAGCTAGTGTCATAGTTAAAGAGGTAGAAATCCCTGGTAGAAAGGAACGTAAGATCATCAAACAATTCCTGACATGCAACACGAATTACGTCATATATGTGTTAGAATGTCCTTGCAAAATTAGATATGTTGGGAGCACCACATGTGTGGTCAAAAAGAGAATACTGGAACATCTAAGGGCGATCACACATGTGGATAGCAGATATCCCATTGCAAGACATTTTCAAGAGTACCACCAGTCAGATAACTTCCTCTTGAAATACTTTGCTGTGGAACAGGTCAATGTAGGGAGATGAGGTGGAAATCGGGAATTGGCCCTCAGGAAAAAAGAATCCAGGTGGATAATAGAAATGGAGACCAAATTCCCTGGGGGGCATAATCTTGATGAAGAGTTGGCAACTCATTTACATGATAACTAAAAATTCTGATGATATAAGCTGACATATATACAGTAATGGTCAATGATGATTTAAAAATGGAAAAATGATTCTAAAATGTATGAAATATTAATTGCATTGTACAAGATGTATAGAGACATCCCATTTCCCTATCCCCCTTGACTATAGTTATATTTGTAGTCTTTTTAACTCACAATAGAAATAATATTTTAAATGTATGTTTATATATTTTTTGTAGGTGAAAGGAAAGGGAGAAGTCATTTTGAATGAGTGATGATTTTCTCGTTTCTCTCTGCGAAATTATTGGGCACTTTTGGATGAAGGACAGTTCACTCACATATGAACATTGGGTATTATTTGCACTTGTATCTGAATATGGGGACTTGCTTCATGTTTTACGACAGTTGAGGTTTAAACCTGTATTCCGCCTGGGTAACATTGTGGAAACCTACTTGTGTTGAGATGTGATCAAATAATATATAAGCGATGTGATATTGTTATAGGTCATTGCAGCCAGGATTTGTGGACATAATTTGAGTGTGATATAACGGGCACTAGACCTTTTCACATTAACTAGAAGATATGTCGAATTAATTTGGTAGTAGCAGGCCGAATTTCCATCATGACTTATGTAGCTCTGGCATTCTATGGGCACTAGACCTCATAAAAACTTTTTTTTTTTTTTTTTTTTAATTTTTGAAAACCTTTATTGTGCAGTAAGGATGGTACAAATACGGGCCTACAACCGTCAGGCTGGCCACAATACTGTTATGCACAGAGACAAACCATACGGTCCCCCAGCGCCAGCAGGCAATATAGCGTCAATTAACAGCAGTTACACTTAGCAGAACCCAGTCGCCAGGGGAAGGAGCAGTGAGGTTTGGATTTTAAGATTTTTAGTGTAGAGATAAATCAGTGAAGAATAGAACCAAGGAGTACTGAGTCCGTACATTTACTTCACCACATGGGCAGGCAGCACCAAAAAGTAACAACAGTAATAAGGAACCCCTCATCAAATCGGCAGTTCAATACATAACATCAGGAGAGTCGGCTAGCATACACGAACCGCACATAGTACTACCCGCACCCCCTAAACCCTATCTCAGACTCAGGACAGAAAAAAGAAGAAATCATAAAAGAAGGTCATACGTAGGCACCATAGAAAAGAAACTAAAACTAAATGTAACCCCCCATCCTACACACATGCAGAGGCTATGGCCTGCCCCCCCCCCCCAGCAGAGTGTCTGTCGCCCCAAAAACCCGAAATTTAGAAAGAGAAGAGAAGTGGCGAAAGGAAAGAAGGGAAAGGAAAGGAAAAAGTCTCCAGTGATGGAGGGAGCAAGGAAAAATCCTATCCCTGGACTCCCATGAAAGAACATTGGAGGAGGAGGTACACTTCGTACACGCTCGGACACCGCCGGCACATTAACAGTCTGCGCCCCAATATCAATTAACGGAGAACTTCACCAAAGATCCTGCCATTGGAGAGAGTCAGAAAATAGTACAGCGTGTCACATACACAACCCAAGTCTCTCCCCGCCTCCACCCGCCACTATATTGATGCAACTAGGATATCGCCTAACCCTGGCCCGATCTAGGATACAGTCCATCACCCAACCAACTTGGTAATACGATACAGTCTGCGTCGACAAAGAAACATGGCCGCCTCAAGGATGGGGGAGGTGCATCACCGCAGAGGAAGCATAGCCCGTCCCTCGCAAACAATAGTCCCATAGGAAAATGCCCTTCCAAGACATACTGGCGACAAAAGTCACTGAAGGATGAAATAAAATCGTTCCAAGAAGGAGCAGGGGACAGGGCAGGAGAACAGGCTAGCAATGAGCAGCTAAGCGAGACTGGTGCACGAGGCAGACAGTTGATTGAAGAACAAAGGGGAGACATTGTAGCAGCAGCAGAGTCGACTAGCGGCAACAAATCTTCAAAAGTCCCAGCAATGGTTCTTTCGATCGATACAGTGTCTCCAGGAGATAGTGGTGGGCTGACAAGCTGCAACATAGTCAGTCCCGGCTCTTGTCGGGGATGGGCCCCCTGCATTCGGCTCTCAGCAGGAATACAGGCATCCAGAGTCTCAGCCAGTACCTTATAGAAGCGCCGCATTTCCAATCGTACTTCACCCAGGATATTCATCACGTCCCTGAGGGTATAGTCCGGCTGTGTTTCACGTAGTCCTCTATTCATGGAGGAAGAGTCAACTCCGGTCCCCTGCGCAGGGATGCACTCACCTCCCCTGGAGGAGGGCACTGCGCCATCTCCGCAGCGCTGGTGAGCAGGCATCGCCATCTTGCCAGCCATCCACAGGGCACCAGGAGGGGGAGACACGGGGGCCACGGGCCCCGATGGGAGGTAGATATTGCCCCTGCAACAAACTGTACCCCCTCCGGTGTGTCACGGGAGCAGAGGACAGCCGGTAGTGAGGCAGGCAAATAGGGCCGTGAGGAGTTCACCGGCAGCCTGCACAGCAACGGAGAAGTCCGACCGACAACATGGCGGCCACAAACAAAGGGAACCTCGTGAGCCCTCAAGTATCCGTGCCGGCGCTGCTCCACTGGATCTCGGCAGAGCTGAGGACGCGGGTATGGCAAGCAGCAGATGGGTGAAAGCGCGCCCGTATGTTAGCCAGGCGCCGCAGCAGACTGTCCGCCTCGGGGCATGCGAGGTCCGGCAGGCGCCGATGAGCGGGCGGTGACCCGGGGCAGAGACAAGCCGCCCAGAGCTCACGACTCCGGGCGGGCGGAGAAATCAGAGGGACACCGTCAGGATCGGCTCCGTGTCCCGCGTATTCCGGGCGAGGGAAACCCCAGGATAGAAGTCAGGATGTAGCGCGGGTCTCCAGAGCCGGCGGAGCCGAGCGACCACACGTCCGTTCAGGTCGCCATCTTGGCTCCTCCTCCTCATAAAAACTTTTTGAATTCTACAGAATTCAGGTTTTCGCTGTATAATATACAGAATAGGACAAATATTCCAGAACAGATGTGTGTAAATGCATTTAAGTCACTTGGTTTATTTAAGTTCCAGGTTCATGTCTTACTGGTTTGAGCATGTACCCAAACTAGGAATCTGATAATATCAGAACATTGTATGTGCACTATGTATAAGAAAATTGATTATGCATACCAAAATGCCATGAATCTGCTATCTCACATGCTTAGGTTTCACGTTCTAAGATGGCGGATACATTTACAGGCAAAGTCAGGTGACTTGCTTCATTACCTCATTGTGTTTACTATTGTTTATAACATGGCAGCCCATTCAGTGTGGTTTATCGTGTGATCAAGGTACATCTTGTGCTGAAACGCGTAGCGTGTATCTAAGAATAAAAATTCCTTGCTAATACTTCCCGAGTGCGCACTTTTGCTTTGAAGCATACTTTGAAAATTATATATATATATATATATATATTCACTGAAAAAACCATAGGTTATAGACCATATATAGTTAGGGATTAGCATTTACAAAACCTTAATTTACTCGCACAAAACCATTGAAATTCGCATATATAGTTAGTTGCAATAACTATATATCGCGCACCCGCAATCCACTGCTGATGATGTCACATATTACATCATTCATGACATGGTCAGTGACATCACTAATGACATCACTGATGACATCTCAAATGACATCACTGATGACATCTCAAATGACATGACTGATGACATCACTGATGACAACACTCAGTGACTGTATGTTTCTGTAAAGTTAAAATATGTCTTACATATTGAAGAATGAGTGGATGTATAAGTGTCTGGATGAAGGATTTAGTAGGTGCATGACTGACTGTATGAGTGAGTGATTAAATGTGTCTCACTGAGTGCATGGGTTAGTGACTAAACTGTCTTAATTTGTGCATTATTATGTCTGTTGTTCTGTATACTGCTGCATGTGTTAATCAGTAGCTATATGAGTAACTATATGGGTTATTGATTGGTTGCCCAAGTATTTGTATAGGAGACTGAGTATGTGTGTGGGTGGCTGGGAGGTGTATGACTCTGTGCATAGATGTGTGAGCAGTTGATTCACTAGATGTATGGGTTCAAAGGTGCATGTGGAAACAGCTGCATGGGCAGTTGACTGTGTGCATGAGTGTATTGGTGAGTGAATGGATATCTCAGTGCTACATGTCAAAGTAAGTACATATGTAAAACACAGTACATGTGAGAGTTGAATATATAAATAACTGTGCATAAGAGCCAGTGAATGTGTGAGTGGCTGTATGGATCATTGTGAACTTGTATCAGGGATTGTATAAGAGAGTAAATATGTGTTAGAATATGTTTGAATTAGTAAGGTGTGTATAACTGTATAGTTGAGGAAATGGAGGAGTGATTGATTCTTTTCATGACTGACTAGATGTATGAGTAACTCCATGGATGAGTGACAATCTGTGAGTGTCTGTTTACACTGATTGTATCTAAGGTTATATTAGAGTCTGAAGAGGTTCATCGTATTATCACATGAATGATATTATCAGTGATATGATCAGTAATGTCAAATGAGATGTCATCAGTGATGTCATCAGTGATGTCATTTGAGATGTCATCAGTGATGTCATCAGTGATGTCATTTGAGATGTCATCAGTGATGTCATTTGAGATGTCATCAGTGATGTCATCAGTGATGTCACTGACCATGTCATGAATGATGTAATATGTGACATCATCAGCAGTGGATTGCGGGTGCGCGATATATAGTTATTACAACTAACTATATATGCGAATTTCAATGGTTTTGTGCGAGTAAATTAAGGTTTTGTAAATGCTAATCCCTAACTATATATGGTCTATACCCTATGGTTTTTTCAGTGAATTTTCAAGGTTTTGTAAATGCTAATTCCTAACTATATATGGTCTATAACCTATGGTTTGTTTTTTCAGTGAATTTCAATGGTCTTTTAATAGCAAATATCAAAAGCTGTAAAATGTCAAGTACGTGGTAGGTAAAAACATTTTCGTATTTATGCACGCTGATGTGCTTTGAACGCTGCCCCCCCCCCTTCTCCATCCCCCCTCCTCTTTTCTTTTAGGAGTATTCTCTCTTTGCAGATAGTGAAGGGTAGGTAACGTAAGCCTTTGCCCCCGTTGTAACCCGTCGTGCCTGCTTCCCTCTCCATTTGATTGATTGTTATCCAAGCATTTACTGTTTTAGAATTGGTTCTCTTTGGTTCATTCTCTATTTACAAACAAGCACAGAGTCGCAATACTCTGTTTAGTCTTTGCAGATAGTGAAAAATTGTTTAAAAAAACAAAAGGAATCGAGCAAAATCAGTAGGCCACTAATGGGATCTCTTTTTGACCTCGCTAAAATAGAAACATTAGGAACAACCCCTCATGAGAAATACGAAACTAGTGAGATGAACTGAGCTCGACACCATGATGGATGTAAGACAGCTCGGCTCCGCCACCCACCCCGCCCAAAATAACGACAAACCCTATGCAAATATTATAAATATATACAACACACCAGCAAAGTAACAGGGTAAAACGTTTTATTAAATAACTATTTACATGGCAGCCTGCTGCAACATCCATCACTGTTCCTGTCGAGGTAGCATAGCTGGCAGCCTAGGAGTGGAGGACCGTTGTGCAAATTGCCCGGGGACGACACCATGCGCCAAGACTCGTCCCCAGTACATGCAGAGCTGATGTCCGACAAGTTGTGTGTGAGGATTCCTTGCTGATGCCGCCACCCCCACCACCACCTTTTTGTTGCCTGATCCGGCTAGCTCAATCGATCGAGCATGAGACTCATGCACTCTGATCTCCTTGGACTCAGTCAAGCATCAATAGTAAGATTTTCATACGTGAGTGTAGGTTTATGGTTTTCCATCCACAGACTAAAAGCCTGGAGTGGGAGTGAAAGAACAATAACTAGGTAAGAAGGAAGGCAGACGCTGTGGGAAGGACTCTGGATATGGTATGTTCCTTGGTCCCTGAGTTGCTTCGATGTCACTGCCTTGCACAAATGGCATAAGTCCTGGATGTTGGGTGCCATAGTTGAGGGTTCCGAGCAGCGCTTGTAACACTGTCTGAAGTTTATTTGCACCTGCTGCAGCTTCACTATTCTCAAAGTAAGTGGGGGCTGTTTGTGGACCTGACTGCATTGGAAATCAATGTGATGCGGTGCCTCCCTGAACCGCTTGACGGAGGCCCCCGAGGGGCGGTGTGATGGCGCCGACCCCCTCCCCAAGTCTTTTTGCCCTGGTGTGGCCTGAGATCGCCCCCGACATAGGCGGCCGGCTCCCGGGGTCAAGCAGAACTTTTTGCCTTTTGGTGACTCTTCCATTCTGAACATTGTCCCACAATCCGTTTGACCTGAAGACACGTCCTGCGGTGCCCTAGTCCGACCATCACATATTCCTGCACCAGGAGACGGCGTGGGATGCACTAGAAGGGAGAGGCGGCGCGAACGAGCCTCCCCCACCTCCCCAGGTGGAAGGTTTCTCAGGTACACCCGGCGCTTCACGCAACCAGCTGAGTTGCGCCCGCTCTTGCGGCTACAGCATCTCGCCCACCATCCACTTGAATTGCGCCCACTCTTGCGGTGCAGCGATAGGCGGCTGCAACAGGACTCTCAAAATGGCGGCCGGCTCTTCGGATTTAGGCCTGGTCCACTAAAATGGCCCTGGGACACCTTGGAACTCGGACGCTTGACTGCTAGGGCATGAACCCTATTCCCAAAAGCGTCCCCTCAGCCTTGAAGATTTTACAAAAGTCACCGGGGCCCCCGACTCCCGCAGACTTCCGGTGGCGAGCGACTGCCATGATTGCTCGCGGAATGGCCACGACGTAGCCACGGGGTGCTCTCATGCTGACGCAAGCTTCAATCTGAAACATCCAGAAACACTGTAGACTACCAATTCGATCAGTTCCGGTGGAGCCCCAACGTGACCCGGTAGAGAAGAACTTGCCCTCCCCTCTTTGACTGATTGTTCTTGTTGCCTGTCCCTTCTCTTGTCATTTAACAGAACTTTTTGGACTGCTGAAAGTGGTTGTATTCCGACCGCTGGTTGGTGGAGACATTTTGACTATATTCTGGACCTGCCTTGTCGCGTAATGCGTTATATGACGCGCCGCGTTAGCGCACCCGGAAGTGCTCCGGTGCGCAAGGCGCAGCTTCCCGGAAACGATCCAGAGCGTTGCGCGCAGCGCGTAACGTAAGCATAAAAGGTCATGTGACTTGTTAATAAAACTTTTCATTGGTTCATTTTACTTTTGTTATTCTAATGATGAAAGGCTTGGTCATATGACCTAAAAATAACGCTTTTCATTGCTTTCGAACATTTTTTTTTTCCCAAATGATGAAAGCCCCACCTTTTATTTTCTCACTCTGACTTGTAAAGCAAAGGACCCAGATGCATTTACAGTTTATCACTAACAATGTTCCAGGCTAATGTATTTTCCCGGGAAATTTACAACTGTCCTGCAAGTAAAATATTCCTTTTTCGAGAAAAAGGGCGTTTCTTCGTCCCATGAGGGAGCCGTTGTGCAAAAGAGGCTCGGCCTGCTGTCTTAGTCGCTGACAGGCATGAATATCAGATTCTTATCGATCACTTTATGTTGCAGGAGTAGAAAACACAACAGCCCTTGACCATTTATCTTTACTGCGTTCCTGCGTATTATACCTTTTAACAGTCATGTAATTGGACTGCTTTATTTCACTTGCCTTTTACTGATTCGAAAACAGTGGCTATTATTCAAAACTTTACCAATGTAGGTACTACTACCATGTTTTTTTTTAAAAACCTTTATTGTGAAAATGTCAGTATACAAATACGAGCCTATAACCACATGGGCCGGCCACGGAGCAAACTGGAATCGTATATGATGAGGGCACATTTACACTGTAGAAGAACGTAACGGGCGACCCATTAGATTGCAAGAACTAAGGTGTCTAACATTTGCGGAATCGGTGGACGTACATTTTATAATTAAAGTACGACAGGGCCAGTTACAATAAAATTATCTAGATATACATTTGCGGGCAAGTACCATGGGTGACGTTAATTCGAACTTTCAATAGTACAGTAATCAATAACACATCAGAACTTAATATCAATAGGGATGTCAAAATGTTCAATCAATTCTCATCCCCGCCCGCCATGTGCTTCAAAACTGCATACGTATCTCGTGATATCAAGGTTGGGCAACCAGTACACAACAAGGAGTTACGAGTCCCATTTATACCGGCGCCATTTTGGGCGAGGCCGGGCAGGTCCAGGATATAGTCAAAATGTCTCCACCAACCAGCGGTCGGACCAGAACCATTTTCGGCAGTCCAAAAATGTTCCGTTAAATGACAACAGAAGAAATAGGCAACAAGAACAATCAGTCAAAAGAGGGGACGCTTTCGTGAATGGGGCCCATGCCCTAGCAGGCAAGCGTCCGAGTTCCAAGGTGTCCCAGAGCCATTTTAGTGGACCAGGCCCAAATCCAAAGAGCTGGCCGCCATTTTGAGAGTCTTGTTGCAGCCGGCTATCGCTGCACCACAAGAATAGCCGCAATTCAGCTAGATGGCGGGTGAGTCACTGTACCGCAAAAGCGGGCGGAACGCAGCTGAAAGGCGAGTGAAACGCTAAGAGACACCCCACTGCAGATGAGGTGCCTCCACCTGGGGAGGAGGGAGAGGCCAGTTTGCGCTGCCTCCCCCCCCCCCCCCCGGGCACCCCACACCGTCTTTCGGCGCAGCATTGTAGGATGGCCACACCAGTGAAACTTGCTGGACACCACCTCGGTGCCATCCGGATCTCGGCGCGTTCGAGTCACTGTACCGCAAGAGCGGGAGAAACTCAGCTGGAAGGCAAGTGAAACGCTAAGAGGCGCCCCACTGCAGATGAGGTGCCTTCACCTGGGGAGGCGGAAGAGGTCCGTTTACGCCGCCTCTCCCCCCCCCCTCGGGCACCCCACGCCGTCTTTCGGCGCAGCATTGTAGGATGGCCACACCAGTGAAACTTGCTGGACACCACCTCGGTGCCATCCGGTTCTCGGCGCGTTCGAGTCACTGTACCGCAAGAGCGGGAGAAACTCAGCTGGAGACGCCGTCTTTCGGCGCAGCATTGTAGGATGGCCACACCAGTGAAACTTGCTGGACACCACCTCGGTGCCATCCGGATCTTGGCGCGTTGTGCTGCCTTCGGCGTACTGTAGCAGCAAGAGTGACCGCAACTCAGCTGGACACGCCGTCTTTTGGCGCAGCATTGTAGGATGGCCACACCAGTGCGGCAACTTGCTGGACACCACCTCGGTGCCATCCGGATCTCGGCGCGTTGTGCTGCCTTCGGCCTATTCGCACATCGGTCCGCTACTGACGCCGCCTCACAGGCCAACGGATTTTGTAGGCTTTTTATAGCCCAAAGCCGCATAACAGGTCATGTGACTTGTTTATAAAACTTTTCATTGGTTCATTTTACTTTTGGTTTCCTAATGATGAAATGCTTGATCATATGACCTAAAAATAACACTTTTCATTGGATTGGATTAAAACATTTTTTTTCCCAAACGATGAAAGCCCCACCTTTTTTTTTCTCACTCGGCAATCCAAAAAAGGTTCCGTTAGATGACAACAGAGGGGACAGGCAACAAGAACCATCACTCAAAAAAGGGGAGGGCAAGTTCTTCCCTACCGGGTCACGTTGGGGCTCCACCGGAACTCATCGAATTGATAGTCTACAGTGTTTCTGGATGTTTCAGACTGAAGCTGGCGTCAGCATGAGAGCACCACCATCTCGTAGCTCCGTCGTGGCCATTTCGCAAGCAATCATGGCAGCCGCTCCCCACCGGAAGCCTGCGGGAGTCGGGGGCTCCCAAGACTTTTGTAGAATCTTCAAGGCTGAGGGGACGCTTTCGAGAATGGGGCCCAAGCCCTAGCAGACAAGCATCCGAGTTCCAAGGTGTCCCAGGGCCATTTTAGTGGACCAGGCCCAAATCCGAAGAGCCGGCCGCCATTTTGAGAGTCCTGTGGCAGCCGCCTATCGCTGCACCGCAAGAGTGGGCGCAATTCAAGTAGATGGTGAGCGAGACGCTGCAGCCGCAAGAGCGAGCGGTAAACAGCTGAATGGCGGATGAGGCACAGTGCAGCAAAAGCGGGCGGAAAAACACTGAATGGCAAGTGAAACGCTAAAGGGGCCCCCCACTACAGCAGACGAGCCTCCACCTGGGGAGGCCCGTTCACGCCGCCTCCCCCCCCCCCCCCCCGGGGCGCCCCACGCCGTTTTTCGGAGCAGCATTATAGGATGCCAAAACCAGTGCGGCAAGTAAAGAACATCACCTGGGTGCCGTCCAGATCTCAGCGCGTTGTGCTGCCTTCGGACTATTCGCACAACAGACCGCTACTAACGAGGCACAGTGCAGCAAAAGCGGGCGGAAAACCGCTGATTGGCAAGTGAAACGCTAAAGGGGCGCCCCACTACAGCAGACGAACCTCCACCTGGGGAGGCCCGTTCACGACCGGCCTGGACAATCAGACACAAAGGAAGAGGAATGTCAGAGGGTGCGGTAGTGAATAGGGTGAAAGGGTGGTGTCGGGCGGGCACAGGGTGTGATTCTCAGGGAAGAGCAGCGCAGATGGGGGGAGGTTTATGGCCCATGCATAAGACAGAGAGCGGGGGTGACCAGTGCGTGGGGGAGATGCTTGCGAGGGTGGGGAGCCATGCTGAGGATCGGCGGCGTGCAGAGAGTGGGTCTGGTCAAGGCATCTAAAATGGCTGCCGTGCATGACAAAAGTGTGGCATTGGAAAAAAAGCAAGATGGCGCAGACAATGTTTATCAATACGAATTAATTTATAACAATTATTTTTAACAATATATTTACTTGCAGTGTCAAAATGGCGGTCAACACTTCCTGATTTCCTTCGAATCGAACGTTAACAGACGTCACGATCGGCGGCGTGCAGAGAGTGGGTCTGGTCAAGGCATCTAAAATGGCTGCCGTGCACGACAAAAGTGTGCCATTGGAAAAAAAGCAAGATGGCGCAGACAATTTTTATCAATACGGATTAATTTATAACAATTATTTTTAACAATATATTTACTCGCAGTGTCAAAATGGCGGTCAACACTTCCTGATTTCCTTCGAATCGAATGTTAAAAGACGTCACGCAGCAAAAAAAAAAAAACGCTCATGCGCAGCCGCTGGAAGACAAGTATCAACATATATGAGCATCCTCAGCCACCCTCAGAAATCATAGGGGGTCAGGATACGTCTCCCGTACCCCCTTATACCCATTTCTCACATTGTTTTTCCTCCATCTTGTAATTTAATTAAATCGAAACACAAAATGGTGAATTCCCGTTTCGCGTCCCGGTTCACTACCCGGTTCGCGAACCGGAAAGCGCTTCTACCGCAAAAAATCTATATTTTTTTATTTGCCCCACGGGACCCTTTAATAACCCCAACATCATTCCTAGGGGGTCAAGAAGGGTCTACCTTGCCCCCTTTCATTAAATTCCCCCTTCGTTTTTCTCCTCCTCTTGTCTCTCGATCCTACCGAGAGACAAGATGGCGGCCGCTCCGGACTGTTTAGAATGTTGACAGACACCGGAGAGCCAATCAGCTTCGCTACGCAAAGTTCCGTTACGCGAAAAGTTCGCGAACCGGAGCGCTATCCGGGATGCTGTCACTGATATATCTGTTTTTTAAAACGTTAATTTCTCAATATTGAGACCCAGCAAAGGCACATCGGGCTAACAGTCCCTATAATTTTGCCAAGTTTCGTGCAAATCCATTCAGCCGTTCGAGCTAAAAGTGAGGCCAAACGCCCTATGGAAAACTCAATGTTAAAAACGCGTTTTGGGACCCCCCTTTTTTCTCGGCCCCCCTTGACGAAACCCCCCCAAATTATCAGGGGCTGCTCAGAAACAAAATGTGCCATTTTCCTGAAAGTTTCAGCCGATTCCGTCCACAAACGCCAAAGTTATTAGACATAGAATTTTCAAAAGTCCCATAGAGAAAAAATCCTAACTATATATACCTACTGGCGACCGCCAGTAGGTAATATATATATATATATATATACATATATATATATATATATATATATATATTCACGCTCCAACTCCTTGTATAACAAGAACTGCTGCACTCACGGGGATGCTTTCCGAATACTTTATTCAGCAAACAGCGAACAAACGCGTTTTGGCGTGA